>NC_091130.1:11949391-11974391 GCF_040183065.1 Periplaneta americana
CAACTAAACGGACTTACTTAATGAATGTGCAGGTGCTGGAAGTGCAAGTTCTTTGATCGTTGGTATATTCGAAACTTAGGAGTGTGTAATCTTTTTTGTTTATTTACAGGAGTACCACAACACACTGTGTGACACACTGAAGGCTCTAGGCTATAAGAAGAAGATGATAACCTTGGAAGAATTGCACAAGCAACTGGATAGTAAAATTTACTATGCAGTTCATACATTTCTCGTCCCCTTAGCTAACATACAGAGCGAAGAAGACTCAGGATACAGCTTCGACGAGAGCCTCGAAACGGGCAAGAACCCGGGACCGAAGATGCTCAGCGAAAACTATAAGAAAGCACTCAAGATAGCTCTACCAATTCTTGACAGCAAAGGGGCGTTTCAGGGTATTTAACCCTTGGAAATTATCCGGGAAGTCTAGATCTGCTTGGAGCAGAATAAACCGAAACTGTCATTTGCACTTCGAGACTCTTTGATATAGTGGCATCATGTGTGAATACGATTTTTATCGATTTTTACGAATGACTGTTCGATCATCTGTCGCAAGTGATGCAGATCCTGCGGTTTCTGACCAAAAACATCATTTTTCAGAATACTCCTCAACGAAAAACCACATGACGTCAGAACGCATGACCTGGGTGGCCATTTTGTTGTGCCACGACGGCCAATCCATTCATGGAATTGCTGGTTCAAGAAGTCCCTCACTCCTACACCAAAATGAGGTGGAGCTCCATCCTGTTGCCATATCAACTGCATTTCAGCTGTTTTCAAGACATATCAATGGAAAAACAGTCGACGCACGAACATGGTTGTCAACCCACCACTTAATACACCAGCTATTCGTTTGTTCAAGTTATGACATCTGTATATGTGTACAAGTATGAAACTTAACGAATATTGGGGAAAGTGACTTTTGACCCAACTTATAATAATTTAATTTAATTTAGGTATGACTATTATTCCTATTACTATTATTATTATTATTATTATTATTATTATTAGTATTATTGTTATTATTATTATTGGTGTTGTGAAGATAAAAAGAATTGTCATTATATTATATTAATTATGTATTATATTGTCTTGTATTGTAGTATTGTATTGCTTTGAATTATATTGTATTGTACTGTTATGAATTGTATTGTATTGTATTAATTATGTTATATTCATAGCAATGTAGTAATTTTCTATCATACTGGTTGAGTGGAAGAGAAGGCCGAATGGCCTTAACTCTACCAGTTAAAATAAACCGTTATTATTATTATTATTATTGTTATTATTATTATTATTATTATATTTAAAAGTCATATATTTTATATTAATTGACAAAACAATTATTAATGTCAATTCAAAAGACGTCAATCCTAGGCCTATTTGCATAAGAACGAAAATTAATAGGTATTTATATTTATTTGAACTTGGTGAGTAATGAAAATGACAATAAATAAATAAATAAATAAATAAATAAATAAATAAATAAATAAATAAATAAATAATACAAAATACTTATACAATTATTGTATTAATAAATTATATATAGTCCACACCTGTGGAGTAACGGTTAGCGCGAAACCAGGTAGCCTGGGTTCGATTCCCGGTCGGGACAAGTTATCTGGTTGAGGTTTCTTCCGGGATTTTCCCTCAACCCAATATTAGCAAATGCTGGGTAACTATCGGTGCTGGACCCCGGACTCATTTCACCGGCATTATCACCTTCATCTCATTCAGACGCTAAATAACCTAAGATGTTGTTAAAACGTCGTAAAATAGCCTACTAAAAATAATATATAACCTCGGCAGTTGCGGGCGTCGTTTAATAAAACATGAATTTTGTTTCATTGTTTTGTATAGATCATGATAAATTAGGAACCATTTGTTGTATAAACTTAGTTTTTGGATAATCAGATACATTGATCTAGCATTCTCGAAAGTATGTAGTAACTTATTATTGGTATATCGTAGAAAACGTCATTTACGTTTATATTAGTATTCAGAGTAACTCTTTTTTTTTTGTGTCTCAAACTAGCAGTGACATACATATTTGAAGTGTATTTTAGATGCTGGATATGATTTTGTGATTTTTATTTGTCGCAAATTATCAGAAAAAAATTAATCGCTAATTATTATAGTCGACCTGGTTGGCGAGTTGGTATAGCGCTGGCCTTCTATGCCCAAGGTTGCGGGTTCGATCTCGGGCCAGGTCGATGGCATTTAAGTGTGCTTAAATGCGACAGGCTCATGTCAGTAGATTTACTGACATGTAAAAGAACTCCTGCGGGACAAAATTCCGGCACATTCGGCGACGCTGATATAACCTCTGCAGTTGTGAGCGTCGTTAAATAAAACATAACATAATTATTATAGAGCATTCACCGTTGTACTTATGTCGTTGTTGCTGAAACAGTATTAGAAATAATTTCCCGTAGAGGGTGTTGTTGCTGTATGACGTAATGATTGACGTTGGGGAGGGGGTGCATCGTTTAGTAGTTGAGACGGCTTCGACGCGTGCGGTGGGTGAAGCTGCCCTCCAGTGAATGTAGCGCGTGTAAGTTGATGGTAGTACTGTTTGTACAATAAAATTGTGTAGTGATGTTGAAAGTTTCGTTATTTAATCATGTCGTATTATTCAATAATAATTGTTTACGCGAACAGTGAAATTTTTTTGAAAGACTGGAATAGAAATTATTTGAGATGTTGAGAGTGTTGTTGTTGTTGTGAAGAAGAAGAAGAAGAAGAAGAAGAAGAAGAAGAACAGGAGAAGGAGAAGAAGAGAAAAGTTTGCGGTTTGAAAGGTCTGTGTTTCATAATACTTTCTCTAATTTTTTAAAGTTAGATTTTTCAAAGATGTGTTTACTTCTAATGTTCTGGTTATGTCGTGAACCGCCCAGACAAACCTTTCTTGAGCGATAGTTGGATAGTCTTCTATAAACTATCTAGTAGTGTTGTTGACTGGTGTTCGTTTAGCACGGAAGTTTGTTTAGTTTGTGCAGTTGAGAATAGTAGAAAACTAGGAGAGGTTGTTGAAATCGTCAAAGTGGATGGGGCCAAAATTATTAGTAAAAGTAAATACTACAATAAATACTACACGGGAATAATGGTAGAGAGCGCTTGCCTGCCGATCCGGAGTTGCGCTCGGTCGCGGGTTCGATTCCTGCTTGGTCTGATTACCTGGTTGGGTTTTTTTCCAAGATTTTCCCAAATCGTAAAGCAAATGTTGGGTAATCTAGGGCGAATCCTTGACCTTATCTCGCCAAATCTTTCTATCACCAAACTCATCGACTCCATTCATTCATTCATTCATTCATTCATTCATTCATTCATTCATTCATTCATTCATTCATTCATTCATTCATTCATTCATTCATTCATTCATTCATTCATTCATTCATTCATTCATTCATTCATTCATTCATTCATTTTATTCCGTAGATCTTACATGAGCAATGAAGCTTTGAGATGTGGAACAAGTCAAAATTTTACAATATTACAATTACAATTTTTATTTACAAATTTTTACAGTTTTACAATTTAGTAATTTTCTACAATTTTTACAATTTTGTACAATTTTTAGAATATTTTGGCGAGATGTAGTGAGATGATGTTTGGTCCGAGGATTCGCCAAAAGATTACCCGGCATTTGCCTTTTGGTTGGGGAAAACCTCTGAAAAACCCAACCAGGTAATCAAATCGAAAGGGTGAAATGAAGTGATGCCGAGGACTCGCCATAGACCATCCGGCTTCAGTCCCACGGCTGGGGAAAACCTCGGAAGAAACCATTGAGACCAAAGGGGGATCCAACCCAAGCCCGAACGCAGCTCCGGATCAGCAGCCCAGCGAGTCTGCCGACTGAGCTACATCGATGGCTCTACTAAAAATATACAATACATAGCCAATCAGATTATTAAATTTACAAACGCAAACGATCATTCATCAGTTGAACTATATGTATAATACAAAACAAGTTAAATAATTTTATGCTCGACCATGCCGAAATGTAGTAATTATAAACCTGGTAGCAGCCCTTTAATGGACCTCATTAAAGTACACCTATTCATTAAAGTTCAGGTTTTCCACCAATCAGAAATCAATATGAAAGCGCAAGTATAGATTATTCTCGGATATGCAATCGAAAGACAACTAGCGAAACGTCACGGAGGCTGGAAATCCAATACTGTCGCAGAAGGTTATGTTCTGTTACTATAATAATTAGCGTTAATTGTAAATAATATTCAAATAAATTCAATTTGTCATCTCGTTTTTCAATGTCTAAACCAATTTCAAGGTTATATCAAGGTTTATTTTACTCTCTAGATTATATCAAGGTCAATGACATTTGTTCCTCGGAAAAACTCAATACTTTCGCGTCTGCGCACATCTCACAATTTACGAGATATTGCACAAGGTCACTTCGCTCTCCAGTCAGATAAGAATAATATGAATACTTATGAATAATTTCAAGTTAGAAATATGGTCGAGCATAAAAAGTCGTACGAAACTTGCCTATAATGGTAATTAAGACGCTCGTATGAATATTATGAAACTCGCTTGCGCTCGTTTCATAAACATACTCGCGTCTTAATTACTACCATTATAGGCTCGTTGCATAATGTACTATTAAGGCATAAACAATTCAATAACCTACTTTAGTAGTTGATACAGCGTCGTTACATAACTAATTAAAACATAAAGATTGATAGAAGGACAATGTGCTTTAGCGGGCGTTGTACGCGATAGTTCCCTGAATGTGCGTGAAACGAAGAGAGGGCGAAAGTGCCCTGTTACTACTGGGTGTTCAGTTCAAAATGTATCATGGCTCGCTGTATGCCGTCATGTGGCTAGCCGATGAGTCTAGAGAATTCAATCTTCCTACACTTCCGCAGAGGTGTATAACCTAAGAGGCAGAGAAGTTGCCTAGCAAGCACTGCGTTCATTCTGAAGAGTATGTACCGATACGTACGGTAACGCCGGTAGTGGCAGGAATGTGAACTGTTTGGAAATACGTACTGTCGGGATATGGGGAGAGGGTTAAGACGATTACTTACGTATTTGTTGACATTAACTTCGACGGTCAACATGGACACGGAGCATTTGATTTGTGTTGTGGAATGTTACCATACGCAACCGATGATAACAAATACTCTGCGTACGACTTGCCGGCGCAAAACACAGTTCGAAACAGGTTATGGTAGCACACAGACCGTACAGACCGCCATCTGTTGCTACGACGTTCAAGTTATACCGTACACATTCTCAAGTTCAGATTGAAGAACGCCTTAAATAATAGGCAACTTCTCTAACATATAAGCTGAAACTCGCTTCAAATCGGTGACCCAACAACAGTGACGTCATGACACACTTTGAAATGAACACCCAGTATAGGAAAAGTCACTATTACGAATATTTGGCAGAGTTTTCCTTCAAGCTGTGTTATCTTGGCCACCGGGATCATCCATAGCATTTCAAGCCAGTAGCTGTGTTGTATTCACCGCTATGTGTTTACGATGTAAGTTTTACAAATTTACTTCGTCATTTAGTTGTTTGTTTATGTGAGTTATTGTAGTACAGTTTAGCTCAGTTTACGGTACGACTCCACTTCTATGAATATTCGTCAGCGTGACTTAGTAAACAATGATGATGCTAGTTCAGTTCAGATATTGGCACCGACCACATCACAGACGCTAAGAGATGTCTGTCAAGAGAACGTCTTTAAACATGCAATAAAAAGTGCAAGTCATTCGTCGAATTGAAAATCGTGAAAACTTTAATTTTAGTGTTCTCACGCTGCTTGCTGGGATAAATTTCCACTGAAACTTAACGACAAACTTACTTACATATGAAGTCGAAAGAGCGACTTCTGAATAAAAGAATCTATGTAAAATTCACCAGTCTTTACGCTGCAGGCACGACCCTTAAACAAAGCTGTTTGTAAAATACCTGCTCTTTAAGAACATGATAAAAGTACAGGGACATCATTTTATTTTTAATTCAACTTTTATTGTACCTGTGTTTTTGAATGTACTTCACTACCACCCCTTCTACTAATGAAGTTCCAACTGTCCTCCACACAGAACCTAGGACGCGTATAGTAAGCAGTACTGAGTTAGTGAGTATAGTACGTTCCAGAAATATGTTCGCGTTTTCCAGTGACGAAAGAGCTTTCAATATTGAATCATATTTTGGCACAGGTACTGTCGTCCGTTTGCCTACGTCGCATCCCGATTTCCCCGCACCTGCTTCTGCTTGCCCCTCTGTAAAAGCTAGTAGCTATACTGTCTTAGCTCTTTTCTGAAAATATTAATTTCTGTTAGGAATTGGACGTCTACGTAATATTATACAACTGTTTAAAATCACTTAAATAAAAGGGCCTCGTTAGGTAAATAACTGTCACGTGATTTCTCCCCTTTCCACGATCCTGTGACAAAACCACTTGGACGGACAGTAGATAGCATATCTGAGTAATTTTATCTTTTCGGACCGGGTAGAAGTGAAGATTGAATTTACAGTACTTAAGGTACTCTTTTATAGAGTAGGTACAGAATTATTTCAACAGGAGTTACTAATACGAAGGACGAAACTGGTAATTGGAATTAGATGCAATAGTCTATAGTGCGATAATGTGCACAAAAGAACTGAAACCTATATCGAAATGAACGCCACACATTTTCAAAAATGTGTTTAAATATCTATATTATGATTATTTTTCAATTTAACTTCAGTCTCTATATTGTACGCTAATGTGCTGTAGACAGTATAATATACACTGCATAATGAATACGTTCGCATGGATAACTCAGTTCATGAGTAAAAACACTTATTGTTAATACTGTACTGTATTTTTATTAAACAAAAACGTAATGAAAATTATCGGACTCAAAATCGCGATATTTCCTAGTTTACGTAAATGGATGAACTACTTTTCTTCCCTCCTATACCTAGTAAAGTGATCTGTTTATATTTTACGCCAGTATCATCGAACTCCAGTCGTGGAAGGAGGTAGCAAACGGTGTTTCCGGTTCTCGAGCTTTAATCCAAAGGTATAGCCAGGTTAATATTAAAAATGTTAGTAAAAATAAAATGATGTCCCTGTATAAGCTTGTTAGGAACTCTTTTAGTCGTAAAAATAATACAGCTCGTAAACGAAAAAAAAATCTGTATATTTGATATATGAAGATGTTTAATATTAAAGCAAATGTTACATTATATAACACCGCCTACATATTTGTGGTACTATCGTGTTTATGGATCATTTCTTGTTGCTTGCATCGTTGCGATCTCGGTGAACCAAACGAGATGGATTCTTTCTGTGAAGGATTTTATACAGAATTGGAATTTTACTGTAGTTTGCATGATTAAAATGTGTAGTTTTTTAAATCCATTCTTACAGCATTTATTTACCTGACTCGTGAAGGTGGTTCGAGCAAGAGTGGCATAAATCCCAACATTTACTACAGTTTTCGCTAAAACTATGCGAAATATTTCTATCGTTTACAACAGGCCTGCACAAGGTTTGCGCTCTCCGAGCCGGCTCACAGCTCATGAGCGGTATGCAGATATTAGCTGCGCTCTGTATAAGGGTGGACTGGAAGAAGGGGTGATCTCGTACAAAATGTACACAAAAGAAAGTATTATTACGAGTGTTTATGAAATGAATTCCCGTTCAGTGTTTGCAAAACTATCTTGGACTACTATTAATTAATGAAGAAATATTTATTTTAAATAAATAATAGAAATTCTATAGCTACTTAAATGTACAATATTATTTTGTTATATTTTTATTTATCAGTACATCAAAACGAGGTTTTATCTGTTGGCAGCTGAAAGGAACAGTAGCCTACTAATCGTAATGAAACATCAGTTACAGATGTTCGATGTCTGCCTTTATTAAAGTTGATTATAGAAAACAGTTGCTCACAAATATAAATGTTGAGCCAAACATAGCAATCATTTTCACAGCCAGCCTGTGTAGTCATGGATATTATTGCTAATGTTTAGTCTTGTAATACTCAACCAGGCTAGTAGTATTATTCAAACGATCTTTAGCCCTTAGGTCACATTGAAGATCAATAAGTTCGAGCTGTAAATCGTTAAATGTTAAATGTTATGTTCCGTCTTTTAGATTACTCCATACTGTACTGTAGCAGTAGGTAAGCAACGTGAAACAGTTACTGAGAATAGGCCTACACACTGCACTCCACTAGATAGCTGAGTGGTCGTTTCCCTCTCCTCTACCTATAGCAAGTCTATGTCATTGTGACATATCTTCCTCTCCGTTTCGGCGAGCGGTAAACACGGCTCTCCCGCTCCAAAGGAGCTCGCGCGCTCGTTGAGCGCTGTTTGTGCAGGTATGGTTTACAAGTAAAAATACAGCTTAAGCGATGAATTAAAAAAATGGTTAAAACGGGGAAATTTGACTATTTACTCTTATAGTTATAACAGAATGTTTGTTCCATGGCTTATGATTTTTTTAAATTCAATTTTCAATCTTAAAATATGTCGAGTTTGACAACCACGAAGGACGAACGTTGAATTTATATCGCAAAGTTAGTTCGCTATTGCCTTGAAACCAAATTTACATTTTTAACAAGTCGGAACACTGCGGAATACCTAAAAGTTTACTTTTGATTCTATTTTAGTAGGTTATTTTACGACGCTTTATCAACATCTTAGGTTATTTAGCGTCTGAATGAGATGGTGATAATGCCGGTGAAATGAGTCCGGGATCCAACACCGAAAGTTACCCAGCATTTGCTCATATAGGATTGAGGTAAAACCACAGTCTAGTATATACAGTTACGAAGCTCAATACATAGTAAATATGCATCCATAGATAGTTGCTAACCACTAGGATCGCTAATATCGTCTCATTACAAACAATGCAAAATAGTACAGGCACAGTCTATTGTTTCTAGCAACCTCACAACTCAAGCTTCGTGACTGTATATACTAGACTGTGGTAAAACCTCGGAAAAAACCTCAAACAGGTAACTTGCCCCGACCGGGAATTGAACCCGGGACACCTGGTTTCGCGGCTAGACGCGCTAACCGTTACTCCACAGGTGTGGTCTCTACTTTTGATCTGATCACTTCCACTGTGAAAGCCTAAAAACACATTGACCTATCGCACCCCCAGTAAAATACTGTCGTATGTCGAAAATCACGTATTACTTTCGTAAACAATTTCCAACACTGATTTACTGGTGGAGGTACGAAATTACAGTGGACTCTCCTAAGTTCGACTGAACATAATCGAAAGTTCTGACCAATAAGGGTAGTGGGTGTGGAAGTGAAATGAATACAAATTCTTATTAGTTATCCAACAACGAATACAGTACTGTACTCGCATTTCCTGCCCGTCCCGAGACTTGTGTATGCGCTTCTAGTACCACAGTGGGTTTCGACAGTTCCGTCTCACAAACGACACAATTCTCAAATAGAAAAAGAAGAGTTCATTAATTTAAAATGGGTGATTAAATATGGATGTTCTAATCAATAAAATATTATGTTTTCCTTTAACAAAAGTATCACTACAAGACCCAGAACCAATTCCCATTCAAATGGCAAACCCATTTCTTAGTGCCCGTATAGGGGCGTGTCTAACTCTCTTACGTAAGTACTCGAACTATGGGATGTCGAACTTGTTTTCTGTCGAACTTAAGAGCTACCACTGTATATCAAAGATTTTGATACCTGTTTATTAAAATATTTTTACCGCACTTTTTCTCGAGTTACGACACTTTTTTACTGGGAGAGCGATATAATAATAATAATAATAATAATAATAATAATAATAATTTATTTTAGCTGGCAGAGTTAAGGCCGTAAGGCCTTCTCTTCCACTCAACCAGCAAAAAGTGTATATACATATGCATGAACTTACAAAGAATCCAACAATTTGATTGAGATGAGAGTTACATGTATACAAAAGTTATTTACAAATTAAACAACAAAATACTATGAACTATTAATTAAACACTGAAATAAACTGTGTAGCAGAATTAAACTAAAATACATAGAATGTTAATATATTTCAAATAATATTAGATAATAGAAAGAGATTATTACGAGACAATTAAAATACAGCACAATCAGGATGATGTCTAAAGAAAAAAGTAACAATGTAGTCAGTGATAGTTTAAATCAGTATGATTGGAGTGAAATGCTAATAAGGTTATCTTTTAAGCTGTTCTTAAAGGTGTTTATTGTCTTGCAGCCCCTAATACTTTGTGACAAGGAATTCCATTGACGCGAGGTGGATATTGTAAAAGATGATGAATAACAAGATGTTCTATGAAGAGGTATACTTAGCGTGCCACAGATAAGTGATCTGGTATTTACATCGTGGTTAGAGTATAGATAAGAGAAACGAGACGAAAGGTAATTTGGTGTTGAAGTGTGCAGAATTCGAAAGAGTAAAGACAAAGAATGTAAAGTTCTACGTTCTTTAAGTCGGAGCCACGAGAGACTTGCGAAGGACGGTGATAATATATAGGTTGGCTCAATAATAGGTTGGCTTAAACTAGATAAGAAAAGAAATTTACATTCACTTCTCTTTCTCTTCGAAATCTTGAACTCTTCTATTCCTTCGTACATGTCGTCTCTCTTCACTTACCTTTCTTCCCACCATAATCTGAACACACGCTCTCGTCATGAAACAATACTAACAATACCATCTCACCGCACATCCTCTTTCACAATAGCCCTGCCAAGACTCTGGAATTCGTTACCTGCTAGCATCAGGGACTGTCGAAATAAAATTGAATTCAAACGCAAACTTACTAGGCACTTGGTCAGTAATTGATTTCTTGTAAATAGTTTCCTTAATCTAACACAAAATATTTCAATATCCAGTAATTTCATCACTATACAATTTTGTTATTCTAGGTTTAATTTGCAATTCAGTAAATATAAAACATTCTTTATTTTTCTGTGACTATTACACTCTTACTACGTCATACTACTTTTGACCAATAAAACGGTACGAAAGGACGTATTTCAACCAATCATGGCTGCTTATCGCACAATTTTATCGCGTCCCTAGCATTTGTTTAATTTTATCGCGTCCCTAGCATTTGTTTCTTTGTTTGCCAACATTTGAAACTGCGCTGGTCTGGACGTCAAAAATATGTATAATTACAAACCACTCCAGTCGATGCACAGCAGTTTCAAATATGACTCGCATTGGCGTTCAAGAACAAGAATTAATAAAAATCACTGATCATACCTATGCATCTTCTGAAATCCGATTTACAAATAAATGAAGAGCACCATTCGGAAATCCTGAACAAGTTGAATACACCATGTAGGCCTAAATCAACGAGTTCCACTTCTATTACGCACACGTCCAATATAACATCAATTGAACCACCAACCACATTCAAATTTGAAAATTGTACATTCAATAATTATTCCTTTTAAAATTATTCATTCGGAAATCCTGAACAAGTTGAATACACCATGTAGGCCTAAATCAACGAGTTCCACTTCTATTATGCACACGTCCAATATAACATCAATTGAACCACCAACCACATTCAAATTTGAAAATTGTACATTCAATAATTATTCCTTTTAAAATTATTCATGTTTATTTTTTATGTCATCGTCGTTAAATAAAACTTTTCTAGCACTTGTGTATATTAGTTAGGTTATGTTATAGCTTCTGCTATATGATATTATGGATAGTCGGGTATCAGAGATTGTTTAATATTAAGATTTATTGAAAATCATCTATCAAGTGACGTTGATTACTGGGATTCGGATAATTGAAGTGGAATGCAACTGTCTTAATAAAAATGAAACTGAATCAACAAAGCCTTCTTGACTAGTAACAGGCCACAGAGTTCAATGATGATTCCATAGTTGGCACAACTGATACCGGTAACAAGAAAACATCATCATAAAACACTGCTGCCATCTAGCGTAATGTTGAGATGGTACAATAATACATTTGAAGACAGTTGTATTTTCGTAAGCTAATTAATATTTTATTGTACACTTTGTTACTTCTAATCTTTATATAGCCTACTTTCTTCTAATCGTGTAATAGTCAATTAAACCCCACTCGAGTTTTGATTTTCTCTAGATAAATCAAAACCTCTAGTGAGATTACTGTTGATAAATTATCTAGCTTTCGTTAGTCAGGTAATCTTTTCGTAATTTAATTTTTATTGTAATTTTATTTGTAAATTTAATATTGTAATTTTATTTGTAATTATAAATGTAAATCTAATACTAGTTGTAATTTTATTGTTCATATTGTAGTTGGAATCTCCTGGTAGAGGGGCAGAGAAGGCCTGACGGGCTTATCTCTACCAGGTTAAATAAATAAATACTAATATATAGTAGGTAGTTTATGAAGAACAATTTATTGATTTCGCTGTCATAGTATAATCAGCATAAGTGCTGCCTGAATTGATGTTTACAAGTCCACAACCCTATACGGAATAGTCGGGCGCATTTGTCTCTGAGCGGGTTGTGTACGCTAGTCAGGTTTGATGTAAAAACTTGTAGTTGCCTGATTTACCTCAATAGCTGTGCGTATACTACCAGACCTCTTGTCATATGACTCGCTTGATTGCACACGACAGTTCTGGAGGCACTCCACTAGCTTGGGCTTCATACAATGTAAACAAAATAGAATAAGTGTTCTAACAAGGAAATAACGTGTTTCTACACACGTTACTTTAACATATTTCTATTCTCCAGATAAGTTAAATGATTAATGTTTCCGCAAATTTTTGACATAGTTTTGTTACAATCGCGTATCATATAGGCGTAATATAGTAGCCTATATACGTCTACTTTTATCGAGCGTTGTCCAACTGAAATCAGTTGCTGGCTCTCTCCCTCTCTCTCTCTCTCTCTCTCTCTCTCTCTCTCTCTCTCTCTCTCTCAATTGTACATGCAAAATTGGAATCCAAGAAAGAACTATAGAAAGAATAGAAAACAAAACTGCAAATTTGAAGAAAGGCAAAACGGCAACAATTTCGAAACGTGTACAATAAAGTTAACATATTCAGCCGTCATGTGGTCTAGTGGGTAGAGCACTGGACTTATAATTCTGTAGACCCGGGTTTGATCCCTGGCGAACCCCCCCCCCCCCATTTATAACTTGTGTTGGGCAATCCCGTGGTCCAGGTATCACAGGGATTTCTCTGGAAAACACGGGAACGTATAAAAATGTATATGTGTAAGTGTGCTAGATTTTCTTTTTACTAAGATCAGAAATGCAGTTTCGTTTTTGTAATTAAAATCTTTATGACTGCGGCTAAAAAGTGGTCATAATATAAATTAAAATGAAGACAAATTAATTTGTCCTACAAAAAAAAAAAGGGGATAGTTCTTGTCTTCCTTGTCTCATTATTGATAACATTATTTAGCAGATTGTGCATTTATTAAATTCATTTGCTGCCGTGAATAATTTTAATGGAAAAATTGTTCTGTGGCCGGGTATCGAACCCGGAACCTTTAGCTGACAAGCAAACGTTCTGATGGGGGCAGATAAAAAAGTTAAATTTCTTTCTTCCACAATGTTAATATTGTCAAAAGAAGTGCTTATACAAATTTTGACTACTCGACCGCAATTACGAGGGCTGTAAAAAAATTAATTCGCCAGGGGTCGTTAACAGAAAGAAAAAACACAATTTTATTGGTCAAATTTATTAGAACGGACACAGCTTTTTGAGCTATTTTTCAACATATTTTCCATCGGAATTGAGACATTTCTCATATCTTGGGATCGACAGAGAGAGGTGCAGACGCAGTCAAACGCTGGTTCAGATCTGAGGTGGCTGACTTCTACGACACAAAAATTGATCCCATGGTATGACAAATGTCTCAATTCCAGTGAGGGATATGTTGACAAATAGCATAACAATTGCTGTATCCGTTTCAATAAATATATCCATGCAATTATGCTTTTTTCTATAAACGGCCCAGGGAAAATCACTTTCTGGACGGCCTCGTAATTGCGGTCGAGTGGCCAAAATTTGTATAAGCACTTCTTTTGACATTATTAACATGGTGGAAGAAAAAAATTTAACTTTTCTATTTGCCCCCATCAGAACATTTGCTTGTGATCGCTTCAACGCTCTACCGACTGAGTTACCCAGGAACTGTGCCCGACGCCGGATCAATTTTTCCCTTTATATCCACATACTTAAAGTGGGCTGATAGCACGTCAAGCTCAACATTGTTCGATAACAGATAACCACAATTCAAGTCACACAGAGTTTGTGTGTGCTCAATGTTGGGCTCAACGTGTTGTCAGCCCACTTGAGGTATGTGGATAGAAAGGGAAAAATTGAGCCGGTGTCGGGCACAGTTTCTGAGTAGCTCAGTCGGCAGAGCGTTGACGCGCTCAGCCAAAGGTCCCAGGTTCGATAACCGGCCCGGAACAAATTTTCCCTTGAAATTATTCAAGTTAGCTTCACAGGAAACTATACCTGAAAGCCAGATTTGCATGCTAAGTTCATGTTTTAAATTTACTATAAATAGACAAAATGACTGCCAAGATGTTTTTCTATTTTTTGAATATACCTTCTGGTACGTATTTCATTATAGGAAAAAATATATAATCAAACACTGAATTATTAGTCAGATTTTTATTTTTTTTTCCTTCTCTTGAAAAGTTGTAAAAATGGAGATGGAATGTTTTAGTATTCAAGTCCTCAAAATAATAATAATAATAATAATAATAATAATAATAATAATAATAATAATAATAATAATAATAATGATTACATCGGTTTATAGTTGACTACGTCGTTTTCCGATTCTCAATCTTTATTTTCCCCGGTCTCCCCATAGATCCTTCTCTATTCCTCTTATTCGAATTTCGTTTCTCATGCCTTCCATCCGACGCATCCTCAGCCTCTCCCGTTTTTTTTTTCCTGGTGGTTTCCAAATTCATATGGGGTCTTTTGATATCTGATTTCGGAGAGCCGGGAAAATAACACAATGCCTTAACCCCCAATCTGGAGGACCACAGATGTGATTTTGGAGTTTCCTTCCCCTATAACAATTGCTTCCGCCACAGCTAACGAGATAATTATGGAATCTATTGTTTGGTTATTGAGGTGAATAATAAAAGCATAAAAACAACCTATCAGTTGAACCCGCAGTAATAAAATAACACTTAATTCTATCACGTTGAAAGGATTTCATAGTTCTTAAGTATGTCAGTAGTGCAGTGAGATCGAAGTAAATCGCAGCTTCCGTCGTAAGTTACGTCATATACCGAAATAGTAACGTCATTGCACGATGTGATGTCAGAACATTCTGAATCTTGCAGATTCATTCCACTTGCCATCCCAGGACGTCCTAATTTAGTCTTCGTTATCAGAGCGAGAGGAAAACTGATAGATCTACAAATACAATATTTAATACTGTGAGACAGTTCAAGGGAATCTACAGCATACATTTCCAGGGAGCAAGAAACTGTAAGAAACTCAGACACATGGTGTAGACGTCTGACGAAATCATGGTACAGATGCGTAATGGTCATAAAATGTTCGTCTGAGTCCGTGTTCTGACGTGTTCTCGATCTTCTTCGGTTAATGTCTAACAGAACACGTGTGGTAGGTAGGACTACCACGTAAGATTTTTCATGTTACGTACGTAATGACGAAACCTCTCCTTCCATGGACACGAGGTTGATTATGATTCAACCATACAGTGTGGGTGTTTCTGAACCCTGCACATCGGTCAGATGTAAACAAGAGCAGGTTTCAGACATACATTCAGAGTATACTTCGGTGAAACATAAACATTATGCACTAACTGTTCGGAATATTTGGAGTGAAATATAACCAATGTAAAGTTGTTACTCTTGGTAGTCCACTATGCAGTGTACAATTCAACTCAAAGGTCTCATGCCATCTTTTTAATGGCCTTCCAACAGATCGTTGTCCAGAAGAGCGGTAATGTAGCACTGCCTTTGGCCATCTTTCTGTTGGAATTCTCTCGAAATGCTGTTTCCAATTAACTCTATAGATTTGAAGAAAATTTGGGTCTATATGACTATAGGATATCGGTAGTGTGTTTATGAGAATATATGTTGGCGAGATTGGAGAATGGGGTGATGTCATGTGGTCGACG
This sequence comes from Periplaneta americana, assembly GCF_040183065.1. NCBI lineage: Eukaryota > Metazoa > Arthropoda > Insecta > Blattodea > Blattidae > Periplaneta > Periplaneta americana. The sequence goes on from NC_091130.1 coordinate 11,965,496, forward strand.
TATGTGAGAAGGTTAGAGGGTTAGTTGAGATGATATCTCAGTGACATGAGGTCGACATGTGTGAGAAGATTAGTGGGTTAGTTGAGGTGATATCTCAGTGACATAAGGTCCACGTATGTGAGAAGGTTAGTGGGATAGTTGAGGTGATATCTCAGTGACATGAGGTCCACGTATGTGAGAAGGTTAGAGGGTTAGTTGAGGTGATATCTCAGTGACATGAGGTCGACGTATGTGAGAAGGTTAGTGGGTTAGTTGAGGTGATATCTCAGTGACATGAGGTCGACGTATGTGAGAAGGTAGTGGGTAAGTTGAGGTGATATCTCAGTGACATGAGGTCGACGTATGTGAGAAGGTTAGTGGGTTAGTTGAGGTGATATCTCAGTGACATGAGGTCGACGTATGTGAGAAGGTTAGTGGGTTAGTTGAGGTGATATCTCAGTGACATGAGGTCGACGTATGTGAGAAGGTTAGTGGATTAGTTGAGGTGATATCTCAGTGACATGAGGTCGACGTATGTGAGAAGGTTAGTGGGTTAGTTGAGGTGATATCTCAGTGACATGAGGTCGACGTATGTGAGAAGGTTAGTGGGTTAGTTGAGGTGATATCTCAGTGACATGAGGTCGACGTATGTGAGAAGGTTAGTGGATTAGTTGAGGTGATATCTCAGTGACATGAGGTCGACGTATGTGAGAAGGTTAGTGGGTTAGTTGAGGTGATATCTCAGTGACATGAGGTCGACGTATGTGAGAAGGTTAGTGGGTTAGTTGAGGTGATATCTCAGTGACATGAGGTCAACGTATGTGAGAAGGTTAGTGGGTTAGTTGAGATGATATCTCGATGACATGAGGTCGACGTATGTGAGAAGGTAAGTGGGTTAGTTGAGGTGATATCTCAGTGACATGAGGTCGACGTATGTGAGAAGGTTAGTGGGTTAGTTGAGGTGATATCTCAGTGACATGAGGTCGACGTATGTGAGAAGGTTAGTGGGTTAGTTGAGGTGATATCTCAGTGACATGAGGTCGACGTATGTGAGAAGGTTAGTGGGTTAGTTGAGGTGATATCTCAGTGACATGAGGTCGACGTATGTGAGAAGGTTAGTGGGTTAGTTGAGGTGATATCTCAGTGACATGAGGTCGACGTATGTGAGAAGGTTAGTGGGTTAGTTGAGGTGATATCTCAGTGACATGAGGTCGACGTATGTGAGAAGGTTAGTGGGTTAGTTGAGGTGATATCTCAGTGACATGAGGTCGACGTATGTGAGAAGGTTAGTGGGTTAGTTGAGGTGATATCTCAGTGATATAAGGTCGAAGTATGTGAGAAAGTTAGTGGGTTAGTTGAGGTGATATCTGAGTGACATGAGGTCGACGTATGTGAGAAGGTTAGTGGGTTAGTTGAGGTGATATCTCAGTGACATGAGGTCGACGTATGTGAGAAGGTTAGTGGGTTAGTTGAGGTGATATCTCGATGACATGAGGTCGACGTATGTGAGAAGGTTAGTGGGTTAGTTGAGGTGATATCTCAGTGACATAAGGTCGACGTATGTGAGAAGGTTAGTGGGTTAGTTGAGGTGATATCTCAGTGGCATGAGGTCAACGTATGTGAGAAGGTTAGTGGATTAGTTGAGGTGATATCTCAGTGACATGAGGTCGACGTATGTGAGAAGGTTAGTGGGTTAGTTGAGGTGATATCTCAGTGACATGAGGTCAACGTATGTGAGAAGGTTAGTGGATTAGTTGAGGTGATATCTCAGTGACATGAGGTCGACGTATGTGAGAAGGTTAGTGGGTTGTTGAGGTGATATCTCGATGACATGAGGTCGACGTATGTGAGAAGGTTAGTGGGTTAGTTGAGGTGATATCTCAGTGACATGAGGTCAACGTATGTGAGAAGATTAGTGGGTTAGTTGACGTGATATCTCAGAGACATGAGGTCGACGTATGTGAGAAGGTTAGTGGGTTAGTTGAGGTGATATCTCAGTGACATGAGGTCGACGTATGTGAGAAGGTTAGTGGGTTAGTTGAGGTGATATCTCAGTGACATGAGGTCAACGTATGTGAGAAGGTTAGTGGGTTAGTTGAGGTGATATCTCAGAGACATGAGGTCGACGTATGTGAGAAGGTTAGTGGGTTAGTTGAGGTGATATCTCAGTGACATGAGGTCGACGTATGTGAGAAGGTTAGTGGGTTATTTGAGGTGATATCTCAGTGACATGAGGTCGACGTATGTCAGAAGGTTAGTGGGTTAGTTGAGGTGATATCTCAGTGACATGAGGTCGACGTATGTGAGAAGGTTAGTGGGTTAGTTGAGGTGATATCTCAGTGAGTTTTATTTACTCGTCGTGTTGGTTTACGTCGGCCATGTTGTGACGTCAGTGTTATGACGTCATCGTTTGTCAAACTTGACGAAAATTAAGCGGTTTCCTATAATAAAAGAATCCCCTTATTGGATTCTTACCTTTAAACGCCTTAATTTTGGCTTTTCTACAGAAATTGTCGTATTATAGCATTAATAATAATAATAATAATAATAATAATAATAATAATAATACTTACAGGCTTTTAAGGAACCCGGAGGTTCATTGCCGCCCTCACATAAGCCCGCCATTGGTCCCTATCCTGAGCAAGATTAATCCAGTCTCTATCATCATATCCCACCTCCCTCAAAACCATTTTAATATTATCTTCCCATCTACGTCTCGGCCCCCCCAAAGGTCTTTTGCCCTCCGGCCTCCCAACTAACACTCTATATGCATTTCTGGATTCGCTCATACGTGCTACATGTCCTGCCCATCTCAAATGTCTGGATTTAATGTTTCTAATTATGCCAGGCGTGCAGTTCTGTGTTGTGTAACTTTCTCCATTCTCCTGTAACTTCATCCCTCTTAGCCCCAAATATTTTCCTAAGAACCTTATTCTCAAAAACCCTTAATCTCTCTTCTTCTCTCAAAGTGAGAGTCCAAGTTTCACAACCATACAGAACAACCGGTAATATAACTGTTTTATAAATTCTAACTTTCAGATTTTTTGACAGAAGAATAGATGACAAAAGCTTCTCAACCGAATAATAACAGACATTTCCCATATTTATTCTGCGTTTAATTTCCTCCCGAGTGTCATTTATATTTGTTACTGTTGCTCCAAGATATTTGAATTTTTCCACCTCTTCGAAGGATAAATCTCCAATTTTTATAGTTCCATTTCGTACAATATCCTCGTCACGAGACATAATCATATACTTAGTCTTTTCGGGATTTACTTCCAACCAAATCGCTTTACTTGCTCCAACTAGAATTTCCGCGTTTCCCCTAATCGATTGTGGATTTTCTCCTAACATATTCACGTCATCCGCATAGACAAGAAGCTGATGTAACCCGTTCAATTCCAAACCCTCTATGTTATCCTGAACTTTCCTAATGGCATATTCTAGAGCGAAGTTAAAAAGTAAAGGTGATAGTACATCTCCCTGCTTTAGCCCGCAGTGAATTGGAAAAGCATCAGATAGAAACTGGCCTATACGGACTCTGCTGTAAGTTTCACTAAGACACATTTTAATTAATCGAACTAGTTTCTTGGGAATACCAAATTCAACAAGAATATTATATAAAACTTCTCTATTAACCGAGTCATACAATAATAATAATAATAATAATAATAATGATAATAATAATAATAATAATAATAATAATAATAATAATAATAATAATAATAATAATAATAATAGTTTTTGTTGTTTAGTCAACTGTCAGACGACGGGTTTTAACCTCGTAAGTGAAACCAATAAGACATCACTCATGAGGAAAATAAGCCAGGAGTTAATGTGGTAGGGCTGCCAGTTTCTTTCCCCCTTTATTGCATTCATCGCTGACTAGCTACATATTACACTAATCAGACTTCAAATGTATACAGACAATTGTTAATCCTCTGAGACATATCGTCAAGTGAGACGTAATGCCTGATAAATAGATGGCCAGATAATGTGGAAGATACGCAACTACAGATAGGCCTATAGCTGAAAATTACTTAACCCTTAAATTGGCAAAACTTCATTTATCACACTATCTTATTGAACCGTGTCGGACTGTAAAGAAAACAACTATCGCAATGTCCATATTTTATATGTTGCATGTAAAATTTTAATTTTCCTACCAATTATTTTTATATTGTTCTATTAAAATTATAGAATATAGCCTATTAACCTGTTGTATCCTATAGGATACTTTGCGAATTTAAGGGTTAAATAATCTATACTAATAATAAATCTGTAGCCGAAATTTTTCTGGTAATTTTCGATTTTCCAAAAATAATTGGTCCTTACAAATATATTTAACCACCCTGAAACCGAAAATCGCATTTTTGAAATTTTTGTTTGTATGTCTGTCTATATGTTTGTTACCTTTTCACGCGATAATGGCTGAACCGGTTTATTTGAAAATTGGAATATAAATTAAGTTGGTTGTAACTTAGATTTTGGGCTATATGGTATTCAAAATACTTTATTTAAAGGGGGGGTTATAAGGGGGCCTGAATTAAATAAATCTAAATATCTCGCTTATTATTGATTTTTGTGAAAAATGTTACATAACAAAAGTTTCTTTAAAAATGATTTCCGATAAGTTTTATTCCTTTACAAAATTTTGATAGGACTGATATTTAATGAGATAAATGAGTTTTAAAATTAAAATAACGCCATCTAAGACGGTGCAATGAATTACTTCGTCTATAAGGGGCCTTGGACATCAACAATCGAAAGCTATTAAACATAGCCTACAGAGAATGTTTCTGTGTTTCTATGAAGTAATATCAGAAGCTAAATTAACCGATTTGTATAATTAATTATTATTTCACCATTGGAAAGTGTAGATTCTCTAGATGGACATAATGCTATAATGTTATTACAGTAACGTCTGAGTAAATCGAGGACAGGTAAGATTAAAATAGCTTCTTATGCACAGAAAATTTGATAGGCTATTTTGTACATTCGTTTTCTGTATTTCTTAAAATAATATTTATGTACACTCATTTTAATCTCAGAGAATTAACGAACAACGAGAGTGTATTGATTTAGTATGCAGTAATAGTGCGTTAGCTTAGCAATCCATTATTTTATAATTAAAATTTTAACTATGCTCAATTGAATCGTGTTAAAATGCATAAAATATATATGCAATAAATGCAATGCAAAAAAGAATTGGGTAATGAGCGAAGCAGATTATCTTGCGCTGTTGTAAAAGTTGTTCCCTGGATCAAACGTCATATTTTAATTATGTAATTACTTTATATTTATTTCTAACAGGTGCAGCGGAGCGCACGGGTACGGCTAGTTTAAAATAACTTTAAAATTATTGCACACAACTCTAGAGATATACGATGTTATCACAAGTACTGCGTTTCGTTATCTAGACGCTCCGAACAATGCGAAACAGTGTAGGGAGTATAGCGCGTCGTACACACTTCAGGTCTGCTGTTCAGCGAACATGCCAAAACAAAACAAAGCTAGACATTTGGAAATGAGTGTTGCAATAGGAAAATTTGATAGGGAGTACTTCATCAGGAAAGAAGAAAATGTATTTTATCAGAAAGAAGGAGAAATGTTTCATTTGAAACACTTAGAATGTTTACAGTCGCTTGTAATGTGTGGAGACTCGTGAAGCAAGTAGTCAGTGTAAATAAATTTGTTTCTTTTTTTTTTTACTGTGATTTATTGCATTGTTGTAATTTCTACCAGCGTGACAATCCATAGAGCAGCGGTAACCCAAGCGGGTGTCATGATTACATCACATTCAAACGGGTACGAGGAGTTTCCTGTACATTGCTGTGTGTTTCATTCAGTACTGAAGGCAAGCAGTGGCGGTATCATGTCGCTCTGCAAACTCTGTCTCTGCAAGCAGTAAGAGGAGGTTTCGTAAAGAATGAGAAGGAAAACTTTTTTGTTGTTCTGTCTGACAAAATGTAATATGCTTACTTTGCTTAAGGTTCAATGAGGAGTATATAGAAACATTAATTGCCACGCTGAATAATGTATTATTATTATTATTATTATTATTATTATTATTATTATTATTATTATTATTATTATTACTGACCAATAAGTACTTATGTGTTTCTATAATTTTTCTGTATTTTATTGATACTTCTTCCTAGAACGATAAAATTATTAGGTTTTATCTCAATTTTAATCTTCTTAATTTTTAGATGAAGGTAACTGTTTATTAGTTATTCATGTTATAATAATATTGTAGAAAAACTGATTCAATATTACGTGCCAACGCCAGAGATTGACATGTCTTAAAACGTAGCCAGGAAGAGAAAAATGAGATAAATAAATGTAAGGAAGTCGGCTATTTAATGAGGTTTGAAATATCTCGTGCTCTGAAGTCTTTTAATAGAACAGAATTTCTCGAAAGAGTAATGATTAAAATAGCTTAAATAACTTGTCCATAATAAGTTTTTAATTAAAAAAAAACTACGAATATCTCGACCAACTATCGAGAGAAGAATTTAGAAAATTCCTGATTATATTCAAGAGGTAGGTTAAAAAATGAAGCAAGAAAAATCGCATATTATTCACTGGCTCTTGGTGACAGCAGTGACATTACTGATACAGCAAAGCTTGTGATTTTTATCCGCGGGATTGATCAAGATGTTAGTACAGGAACCACCACTGGTTGTAGTTTTCAAGCCAAGTACCTTTCCTCCGTCTGCTTACTTCATAGGCTGTCTGTCGCATGTAATCACTGCAGCTCGAGTTTTGGTCACCGCTGCCGTAGAGGATCAAAGCCGACCATGCGACTGCTACTGCTGTCCTCATGTCCACGTGCCTCAATAGAGCTTAACGATCATCCAAACAGTACGGGGGCAACGTGTGGTTAGCACAATGATCTCCCAGTTGTTTCGCTACCTACTGCAGCTCCTCAAATTCATCCCACCATGGGATCCTGTAGACTAGTAATGGTGGGATCTCCTTCATATCGTACTATCAGGGACTGGAATGCTTTACCTGCAGACTTACTAAAGGCTTTACCAACAACCAAAAATGTATTTAAAATAGGCTTAAGGACCTTACTAATAAACGGTAATTATACACAGAATTTAAATGGTGTAAATGAAGTGTTGTATCAGTGAAGAATTATGTTGTGTCAGTGAAGTGTGTTGTATCAGTGAAGAAGTATGTCGTGTCAGTGAAGTGTGCTGTGTAAGTGAAACGTGTTCCTGTCAGTGAAGCTTTATAGTTTATAGTGGCAGTGCAAAGTATTTGAACAGTGAAATGTTTTTGAAGTGTTAGTGAAATCAGGATAGAATCAGTGAAATGTGTCGTAGTTCCAGTGCAGTGAGTGAGTTGACAGCGAAATGAGTGTAATTTGAAAGGTACTTGTGCAGATATGAACATATCATACTCGTGGGTTTTAGTTCGATCTTAGTTTTAAGATACAAATTAGATTTATTTCAAATGTTATTTTAAGTGATCGTTTCATTTAATTTAGTATATTCCCTGTTATTATTATTATTATTATTATTATTATTATTATTATTATTATTATTATTATTATTATCGAAAAACTACTTCCATAAAATTTAATTATTCTCTTAATAACGCCTGTATTATTAGGAAAAATTCTATAAAAGATCTTGGTGTACTACTCGATTCTGAATTATACTTTCACGATCATGTTCAATATATTTATAATCATTCAATAAGAATGCTTGGTTTAATAAGGTCTATAACTTATTCTTTTTCTACTCCTGAGTCACTATTAATTCTATACTTTACTTTGGTTCGCTCTAAACTTGAATATGCATCTGTAGCCTGGAATTCCATTACTTCAACCGATTCGGTTAAATTGGAAAATATTCAAAGAAAATTTATTTTCTTATGTGCTTTTCGATATATACCCAATTCCACTGACTTTAACTATGATATTACCTGTAAATATTTTAACTGTTGTAGCCTTTATGCTAGACGTCTAAATCTTGATTATCAATTTTTTTGCAAAGTTATCAAGGGTGATATTGATTGTGAGTCTATCATAAACAATATCAGCCTTCGTATTCCTACAAAAGGTTTAAGATTTCAAAAAATTTTTTATAACCGAAATTCAAAATCACTTTCTCCAGTCTGTAGATGCATAAAATATGCCAATTTGCATGGGCACAATTTAGATCCTTTTAAGGTTTAGTTTCGTTTTGATTATTAGTTTTTACTGTTTGTACTCAATTGTATTCATGTATGTTTTTGTTATTTAAGATATTATTTATTTTTGTTTTGCACCTTTGTATCTTCTGTTTGTGTATTGTGCTGAACTATAATTGGCCTCTGGCTGTTGTTCAGCACACAAATATTAATAATAAATAAAATAATAAATAAATAAATAAATTATTATTATTAATTATTGTTAGTATTAATTATTAGTGTTATTATTAACTGTATTTTTAATTAATAAGTTTATTATTGTCATTATTGAGTAATTTGTTACCACTGCCACCGGGTATACCCACTGCAGTGTGAATAAATACATACATATCGACAACATTTCAGGATTCGAATATTGCACCGTGACCTCAGCAGCGTGCTAATCATAGTAGAGCACGGCGGTCTCTGCTACGAAACCTTAGTGACCTATTAAAGATTATTTAATAGTACAAGTCATGTAGTTCTTAACACAAATAGTAAATTTTGTAATTCTCAATGTCAGAATAGATCGTATTATGTTATCTTATCGGCGAGATGCAAAGCATGACTATGCAAATTACGGGTATTTGGGGTAACTGTAACACTTTTTTTCTATCAGATAGTCTATTACTATAAATTCCCGTGTTACAAGCTATTGTGCATCACTCCATCACAGCTCGTTGGCGGGTAAGTCCAAGCCATGCACTGTGGTTTCTTGCTAGACTTTTGA
>NC_091130.1:11979391-12141891 GCF_040183065.1 Periplaneta americana
TGATCTCTCTTCAACTTTTAAATAAAGAGTATGAAACATTTTGTTTTCACGTGAATACGTCTTTAACATCAGACTAATCTATGGGATACCATGGCGGAAACAACGATGTAACGATAACGTCATGACTAGGTTTCGAGACTTCGGACCCGATAGAGCAGTTCAGTGGGAAATCCGCATAACGGCGTACTGTGTATAGTGGTAAAGCGTACAGTGGGTGGGGGTACTGTAGAATGAATGCCAACAAATACATAAAGAAAAACGCTCTGGATTTGAACGTTCTGACGAATAATTTAGTTTTCATACAAATCTAATTTCAAACTGTGTCTGAAACTACTGGGTGTTCAGTTCAAAGTGTGTCATGGCTCGCTGTATGCCGTCATGTGGCTAGTCGATGAGCCTAGAGAATTCAATCTTCCTACACTTCCGCAGAGGCGTATTACCTATGTACCAGAGACGTTGCCTAGCAAATACGGCGTTCATTCTGCTTACCAATACGTACCGTAACGCCGGTAGTGGCAGGAATGTGAACTGTTTGGAAACACGTACTGAGGTGAGTCTTTTTCTTACTGTTGGGATATGGGGAGAGGGTTAAGATGATTACTTACGTACAGTATTTGTTGACATTAACTTCGACGTTCAGCATGGACACGGAGCATTTGATTTGTATTGTGGAATGTTCCCGTACGTAACCGATCATAACAAATACCCTGCGTACGACAACCGCGCAAAAAACAGTTCGAAAGAGGTTATAGTTACACACAGATTGTACAGACCGCCATCTGCTGCTACGACGTTCAAGTTATACCGTACACGTTCTCAAGTTCAGATTGAAAGCCTTGATTAATAGGCAACTTCTCTGACATAAAAGCTGAAACTCGCTTCAAATCGCTGACTCACCAACAGTGACTACATGACAATTGAAATGAACACCCAGTATTACACGGTTAGAAAAGTCAGAGCAAGAGATGCCGGAAGCCCTCAAATTAATTGAGGAAATTACACAGAAAATTAATGAGACATCAAGTACACCGGTTACTGAACGTGTAAAACAGAAGTGGAAATCAATTTTATGTAAAAATAACGGATATGGAACATTGTGTAATATAAACAGCAAATTAGAGGACATAGAGTCACCCGAGAATAAAGGACTGTCTCTTAGAGACTGCAATGATATTAGGTTTTTTTCGTTTTGCTCTTATAAAATCATGCGACGTAAAGCGCAGCTTTTCACAGTACAAACTGTGTTTGGTAGACAACTGAAAAAGATTTACGTTTGAGACACTGAAAATGTGTCTTGTAGTACATTGCAATTCGGTAGTTCCTAAAGACGACCAATAAGATAAATGAAGAAATTAAAATTGCTACATGTTTATTTCCACCATTAACTCTGTGTACAATTAAACACAAATGCTTATAAAAGACAGGAGAATAAATGCTTTTTACATTCTTTTGACATTGTCATTGTGTAATGTATATTTACTTTCAGAATGTACATATGTGTGTGTTTCCCCATACTACCGTACTCTATTCTAAACAGGAACGTTGTTACCTGAACACATCTCTACCTTTCACTACCTGCAGCGAGTCAACAACCTATAGTACAAGTACAGTAAACTTATTGTATCGGGTCCAAAGTCTCTAAGTCTGGTCAATACCAATACCGCGATTGAAATAAAAGTAGTCTCGTTGGATCGGGTATACTACTACGACACGGGCATGAACTTGGTGGGACCCTCGGTGACTGCAGGCCATTTTGGGCGTGGGTGAAAATTTTCGGGCAGTAGGTCTATATTTATATGTGCTAGAGTCCCGATTTGGATCCTGCCCAGATCTGTCGATTTACGCCAGCTTAAAGTTATTTGCAGGGTGTACAGGAAATTAATACTAAGAATTAAACTTTGCAGACGACTACGAGCCCTTCGCGCCTATCTCCCTGCATTTGGCCAAGTACTTCCTGCTACTGGAGGATCTGACGCCGCAGGGTTTCAAGATGCTGGACCGCCACACAGGTCTGGACCTGGTCCACTGCCTGCGCGTCATGCGGGCCATGGGCAGGTTTCACGCCGCATCAGCAGTGCTCTACGAGCGAGACCCTGATGCGATCGAAGAGTTCAGGGACAGTTTCTTCAGCGAGGCTGTGGTTGAGAACGGCTGGGAGAAGTTCTCCAAGGGTGAGAAACTTTATAAATGTTACAATAGCTAACGTCATAAATAGTAGATCGAGTTTGTTGGTAAAGCACTTGAGGTTAGGCATATTTCTCGTGATAACTACAGGCATATGTCCCTTATCTCGCGTAGTTTCACTTGTTTGTAGCAGACACTGATGATATACCATAACTAGGAAATTCCGTAATTTGTACGTATGTTTAATGGTTATTGCGAACAATTTTGGTTTCTTTCTCTATCTCTTCCTCTTCTGTACCCTTAGTGACTAGTAATCCCATTGTCAGTGACGAGGTTAGGGAGAGCTGAGAAAAAGAGATTAGTGACAAGTAGCTTGCTGGCATTGACAATGTTAGGTAGAATTTGAGGAGATAGATTAGTGACAAGTAACTTGTTGCCTTTGACAATGTTAGGTAGAATTTGACGAGATACATTAGTGACAAGTAGCTTGCTGCCATTGACAATGTTAGGTAGAATTTGACGAGATAGATTAGTGACAAGTAGCTTGCTGCCATTGACATTGTTAGGTAGAATTTGATGAGATAGATCAGTGACAAGTAGCTTGCTGCCATTGACAATGTTAGGTAGAATTTGACGAGATAGATTAGTGACAAGTAGCCTGCTGCCATTGACAATGTTAGGTAGAATTTGACGAGATAGATTAGTGACAAGTAGCTTGCTGCCATTGACAATGTTAGGTAGAATTTGATGAGATAGATCAGTGACAAGTAGCTTGCTGCCTTTGACAATGTTAGATAGAATTTGACGAGATAGATTAGTGACAAGTAGCTTGCTGCCTTTGACAATGTTAGATAGAGTTTGACGAGATAGATTAGTGACAAGTAGCTTGCTGCCTTTGACAATGTTAGGTAGAATTTGACGAGATAGATTAGTGACAAGTAGCTTGCTGCCTTTGACAATGTTAGATAGAGTTTGACGAGATAGATTAGTGACAAGTAGCTTGCTGCCTTTGACAATGTTAGGGAGAATCTAAGGAGATAGATTAGTGACAAGTAGCTTGCTGCCTTTGACAATGTTAGGGAGAATCTAAGGAGATAGATTAGTGACAAGTAGCTTGCTGCCTTTGACAATGTTAGGGAGAATCTAAGGAGATAGATTAGTGACAAGTAGCTTGCTGCCTTTGACAATGTTAGGTAGAATTTTAGGAGATATATTATTGACAAGTAGCCCCACTCTCAGTGGTAAGGTTAGGTAGAGATTGACAGGGAAGTAGATTGGTGACAATTAGCACCCCATTAAGTGACAAGGTTAGATAAGGTTTGACGAGGAAATAGATTAGTGACAATTAGCGCCCCATTGAAAGTGACAAGTTTAGATAAGGTTTCACGAGGAGAAAGATTGATTAGAAGCCCCACTGTCAGTGATATGATCAGGTAGGGTTTTATAATGAAATGGATTAGTGACAAGTGTTTTGCGCAAGAGTGACAAATGAATATCAGGCTCAAATATCGCTTTGAATAGGATATATTGTTTAGGAAGTCATTAACCACAATGGACTTGATTCATTTTATAACGTTCTTAGTTATCGGTTTTCTTCATTATCTTAATTATGGCACTGATATGGTAAGCATTGGTGTCCTGAAAGTGCTTTCTCTCCATAAATATTTAAGTCATAGTCTTTAATGACCTGGAATTATGTACAATACACATCAGTCTTTATATTTGAAAAATATGTAGAGCCTGGGTAATTAGTAGCCTAGATGTTACGTGTATTACTGAAGCCTGTCATTTGAACAGATATTGTGATGGGCCCTTATTCCGTTCACCCCACGAATTCAGAACATATTAATTATATTATTTGTTATTTTGTATATAGAATACAGATACAATATAAACTTGTAATAAGTTATTTTTTTCACATAAAGACTAATATTCTAAGAGACGTACCTAAATTTTAGAAATTAAGAGATTAGTCTTTCCACAATGTTTAACATACTACATTGGCAACATGTTTATACATATACAATTTCGCAGTAACACATTTTCGGAATGTACAACAATATTTTGAGAGATGTATATTTTAGAATTAATACAGTGTTATTTTCAGTTGGCTTACATACATTCACATACTACATTAGCAACATGATAAAAGTATCATTGAATTGCTTTTTTTTTAATTCTTTATTTTTCTCCTTTGCATAAATGAATGTAAATAAATGTTTAGGTATGCCCACTCGAGCACAGCTACGTAGTTGAAAAACATGCAGTTTCTAGTTAATGTCTGCAACTTTCTGTCCTTGAGCGAAATCTCAAGAGAAATGCAAGAAGGAGTAACAAAAATGTAGATTATGTCAACAACAGTTTTACATTCAATAAATATATCGCAGCAAATCTTCCGTTTTTTTTTTTTCTGACTATTACACTTTTACTATGTCGTACTACTTTTGACCAATAAAACTGTTCTGAACAACGGTGTTTCAACCAATCATAGTTTCTTACCCTACAATTTTTATCACCCCCCTAGCATTTGTTTCTTTGTTTGCCAAAATTGTATTTTCAATAATTGTACATTTTAGAATGATTCATGTTTATATTCATCATCCATAATTAAAACTTTTCTATAATTTATCTTGTTTGTATTATTTAGGTTATGTCATAGCTTCTACTCCGGGGTTCGATCCCAGGTGGTGACAGGATTTTTTCTCGTTGCCAAACTTTCAGAACGGCCCCGAGGTTCACTCAGCCTCCTATCAAATTGAGTACCGGGTCTTTCCCGGGGGTAAAAGGCGGTCAGAGCGTGGTGCCGACCACACCACCTCATTCTAGTGCCGAGGTCATGGAAAGCATGGGACTCTACCTCCATGCCCCCCAAGTGCCTTCATGGCATGTTACGGGGATACCTTTACCTTTTACATAGCTTCTACTGTATGAGATTACGGATAGTCACGTATGAGAGATGGTTTAATATATATTGATAATTGAAGTGGAATGCAACTGTTTTAATAAAATTTAAACTGAATCAACAAAGCCTTCTTGACTAGTAATCGTCCATAGAGTTCAATGATTATATAGCTGGCACAGTTGGTTACAAGAGAACACTGATCATAACACACTATTGCCATATAGCGGAATATTTGTAATGATGAGATGGTATAATAATACATTTTCATGACAGAAGTCAATATTTTATTATATTAGAGTACTTTATTTCTTCTAACCTTTATATACTTTCTTCTAATCGCGTAATAGACAATTAAATTCCACTCGAGTTTTGATTTTCTCTAGACAAATCAAACCCTCTAGTGAGATTACTGTAGATGAAAACCTGGCAAGCCTAATAGGCTCTTATAGAAATGCTGGAAGTCAAAAGACTTGATACATGATTGCCGTTGTAACGAAGAGTACAAAATTAATCAAGCTTTAGATCAGTGATGACTGATGGTTCTATCTATGGTTATGATTTTGTAAAATATGTACAGTAGTAAAAGAAAATTCATGTGACAGGTTTTAGCTTACACCTCAGTTGTATACTTTTCTTGTGATCTTAATGTTAGATTCTGTGACGTAGGTATGGCCCTGACGCTGGTGGAAGAACTGAAGACGTGGCCCTCGGAATGGAGGAAGTACGCTGAGAAAGTGAGGGACTTCGCTGACGTGATATTGGAGCGCTTGCAGGACAGCGTGCGGAGTCGAGAGGGGGACTTCAACGTGTTGACGCATTCGGACTTGTGGATCAACAATGTCATGTTCAGGGACAAGACCCGCAGCCTGCGTATCGTTGACTTCCAGTGGGCGCATTTCAGCTCCCTCGGCCTTGACCTGCACTACTTCATCACCTCCAGTCTGTCCCCTGAAGTCAGGGACAAGCACAGGGACCGCCTGTTCCAGGTGAATAGCGATTGCTATTGTTTAAAACTTCAGGAGTCTGACAGAATTGTTTATTGCTACCGAGTAAACCAGCGTTATAGCTACAAGTCAAAGCAAACATTCTCT
The DNA here is from genome assembly GCF_040183065.1 of Periplaneta americana. Lineage (NCBI taxonomy): Eukaryota > Metazoa > Arthropoda > Insecta > Blattodea > Blattidae > Periplaneta > Periplaneta americana. The sequence continues at coordinate 11,985,509 of NC_091130.1, forward strand.
TAGGACAGATAAAAAAGTTACTTTTTTCTTCCACCGTGTTAGTAATGTCAAAACAAGTGGTTTGGCCTATAGAAATTTTGGCCACTCGAGCGCAATTCTGAGGACCGTAAAAAATAATTTTTCCTGGAGCCATTTACATATAAATATTTTTTTTTAACAAAATAATCTACCCTCAATGAGGGTGACCATAAAGATCCAGAATAAAGGCACTACAGAATAATTTAGAAAGACAGGAATTGTTTAGTAAACAATCCAGAGAAATGCAAACCCAATAGAATTATCTATGGTCAAAATATAAATGGTAATGTAATATTTGGATTGAATCCTTAAGAATATTCAACAAAATTTTTTAAATTAAAAAAATCGGAGTCCGGGTGCTTTTAAAATATTACATGTGAATTTAGGGAGTGTGCCACGTGCACCAAACAAAAGACCAGAAACACTCCACTGACTAGTGGGAATGTTATATTTCTCACTTAGGTAAGGGATGCAGGACTCATAAATGGATTTCTTCTCCTCATCAACGTGTTGTGCCTGCAGGGAATCCCTCTCAAATCGGATTGTAGGATCAAGAACTAATCCCTTAGATTGAGTCCTGTGGATGGCTACAATATCTGCTCTTCTGTTCGAATCTAAGGATGAAACGCAGTGGATCTCCTCGTGTACTTCCCATCCACGACGCTTGAGGACATCAGCAATACCGGTCCTGGCCTTATGGTGTCGATTGTTGCGCAGCAGCTCCGTTTTTCGACAGAATCCCAACACGTGACCAATTTCATGGAAAGATTTATTAGAACAGATGCAGCAATTGTTGAGCTATTTTCCAACATATTTGCCACCGGAAATTAGACATTTGTCATACCATCGGATCAATTTTTTTAACCCTGCCGTCTGGGATCGGAACCAGTGTGTGACAGCAATCTGCACCTCTCTTCGGATCCCATGGTATGACAGATGTGTCAATTCCAGTGGGGGATATGCTGAAAAATAGCTCAACAATCGTTGTATCGGTTCCAATAAATTTTTCCTGTGTTTTCTTTTTATAAATGACCCCAGAAAAACTTACTTTTTACGGCCCTCGTAATTGCATTCGAATGGCCAAATTTTGTACAAACACTTGTTTTGACTTTATTAACAAAGTGGAAGAAAAAAATTAACTTTTTTATCTGCCCCCATGAGAATGTTTGCTTTCAGACAATGCACAGTGTATCTTTCCATCGAGGGCACTGTACACTAAGCTCGGTAGATTTTGGTATACAGAATTCAAAATTAATACTACACTAGAATTTTAAGTGCTGTTATGTTCTTGGGACACCACTCAATGTTTTAATATGTTTTTCTACAGAAACATTCCGTGGTACAGTGTCCGTAATATACTGGATGGAAGTGAAATAACCCTGAAGATTTTCAGAGCGAATAGATTATGTTGTATGTAACCAAACAAGTATAATACCATATTGGTGGAAAGTTCATAGATTTTTCAGAAAGAAAATAATGTTTTTTTTTTCATAAAATTCTTAACACCTTCTTATTCGATAACTGTTGCGATTAGGATCGTAATTTTCGACCATATCGATAGAAAATCTAATAAAAAATAATTTATCCTTCGATCGTATTTCAATAGCGTGAACGGTTTTCGTGTAAATTCAAATTAAAAACCACTAATTTCAAGCTACTGAACGATGCAACCAGACTGGAACGTTGCAGCCAAAGGAAGGAGGAAGGTACTAGGGAGACAGACCTGAGTTCGTTGACCTCTTACATCTGTATTACGAGAAGAAAGAGAGCTGTGTTAGCGGCGATGTTGCCAGACTGCTGAAACTTTGAACTTAATTTTCTAATTAACCGTGCATTTAATCACAAAATTAACATAGGTTTTCTTTTCATTTATGTGTACCTTATCGTCCTTTTTAATCTGTAGGGTTATTTCACTTCCATCCTGTATATTTTAATGACTATATAGTACATAGGCAAATATAGTTGACTGGAAAGTGAAGAAAGGTTATTCATCCTGATTACACTCTTTTATCACTTAAGATTTTTTTAAATCTGTTACATAAACAACCTTACTTACTTACTGGCTTTTAAGGAACCCGGAGGTTCATTGCCGCCCTCACATAAGCCCGCCATTGGTCCCTATCCTGAGCAAGATTAATCCAGTCTCTACCATCATATCCCACTCCCTCAAATCCATTTTAATATTATCTTCCCATCTACGTCTCGGCCTCCCCAAAGATCTTTTGCCCTCCGGCCACCCAACTAACACTCTATATGCATTTCTGGATTCGCCCATACGAGCTACATGTCCTGCCCATCTCAAACGTCTGGATTTTATGGTCATAATTATGTCAGGTGAAGTATACAATGCGTGCAGCTCTGTGCTGTGTAACTTTCTCCATTCTCCTGTAACTTCATCCCTCTTAGCCCCAAATATTTTCCTAAGCACCTTATTCTCAAACACCCTTAACCTATGTTCCTCTCTCAAAGTGAGAGTCCAAGTTTCACAACCATACAGAACAACCGGTAATATAACTGTTTTATAAAATCTAACTCTCAGATTTCTTGAAGGAAGACTAGATGACAAAAGCTTCTCAACCGAATAATAAGAGGCATTTCCCATATTTATTCTGTGTTTAATTTCCTCCCGAGTGTCATTTATGTTTGTTACTGTTGCTCCAAGATATTTGAATTTTTCCACCTCTTCGAAGGATAAATCTCCAATTTTTATAGTTCCTTTTCGTACTATATTCTGATCGCGAGACATAATCATATACTTAGTATTTTCGGGATTTACTTCCAACCTTTCTGTGTTAATTTAAAACTATACTGGTAAATAACCTCAGTTAAACAAACAAATTTACAAAATCTGAAGATATATTAATACTTGTCTTTGCATGAATATCTCACTTCATGAGAGGTTCTCATTGTTTCAGGAGTACCACAGCTCTCTGAGCCACTCGCTGAGGGTTCTGGGCTACTCCAAGACCCCCGTGACCTTGGAGGAAGTTCACAAAGAGTACGCCAAGAGGTCTACTTACGGCCTTGTCATACTGATGGTTCAGGTGGCCGTAGCAAAGAGTAAGCCCGGCTGTGGCTTTGAACTTGAAGAATCCTTAGAGACGGGATCGAATCCTGGGCGAAGCATGTACAGCGACAATTACAGAGATACAGTGAAGACCTTCCTGCCAATATTCGAGAAGTTCGGAGCGTTTGAAGGACTCTCTGCGATGGAAAAGTCCAAGTAATCCAGAACTCGAAAAGATACGTTTCATTTCTCTATTCGTTAAATTTTTTGAGATGAAATGGATTGTTGTATTTCTGTTGTATCTTCTACTTTCTTCTTTGTGCCCTTTATATCTTAATATCTTCAGTTATTGATACTTATTTTTAGGTATAAGCGTATTTATCTACCTGTATCCGAAGTTTAGTGTGTATTTATTGATGTATATTTGTAACTTATAATCGTCTTTATCATTTCCTTCTCTTCGGTATACAGAGAGATTCAAGAAGATTTACCGTCCTTTACGAAGCTTATTTCTGAAGACATTTTAGCCAAAAATGTTATATAAACATAATTCCTATTCTCAGTATTTTCAGAGTTACACCAATTTAAAGTTGTTTGTAAAATAAGTTTTTTTTTCTTTAATTTGAAGGTAAAAGAATAATACAAATATGATATGATATAGTTCGTCACAGCACTTCTTTACATGTAATGGTGTACCTCACATTTCTGTATCCGGTGCCACTATTAACATATTATTACAATAACACATTATTTGCAGTACAGTATACGTCTACACAAATACTCCCAATTACACTACGTACCTTTTTTATTTGGTCAAACTCCCCTTCAGTATTTTTTCTACATTTCATTTGCTATTCTCTATTTGTTCCTTAATCCTAATATATCTAATATACTATACTACTTTCACACCCCCTTTTTCCTCTAACCACTATTAACTAAATCTCAATTTCAAATTATCTCCATAAATTGTCATATTGAATTCTTTGTCCTGTTTGTTCTTTGACTTTTTCTCCTATCTTTCTCTTATATTCATTTATTGTTCCAACGTTCAAATGTTAGTACTAATTTTATGCTGTCACTTGTTCACTTCTCTTAACCCTTTCTCACTATTTTCTCTCATTCCTATTTGCGCTCACTTTCACTTTCTCACTATTCAGCTTACACTTAATCCATTGTCACTATTCTCATGTCCTATAAATAGCCTACTTATATTTTATTCTACACATCTGCTTACACACTTTCTCTCTCCCCTATACTTCTCGATCTTTTCCAGTTTCTCTTTATTTGCACTTTTTGATCACATCCACATTTTTTTAAACGTATCAAATATCTCTGCTATATCCTCAACTGTCGCAGGTTTAATAATACAAATAGAGAATGAACCATTCAGAAGTATCATTTCTTTAATTGGCAAGTATTATGAAGCTAAAAATGTGCTGTGAACTCCTTAGTTGCTTCGTACAGACATCTTTTTCTATATTTAACTAGAAAATTACATTATTCTTAATGCACTTATCACAACAATTATTACAAATCACACCACTTCCACCGACTTGATTATTTGCAGTTCAATTTTGCATCCTAATTTACAGTCTTGGAGAGTTTACAACACATTTTAAAAAATGTCGCCGTCCGCTTGAGTATACTTGGCCGCACGCTTGTGAACGGCACTCGTCGCTCTACGTAACTGCATACGGCTGTCTTTGATTTCCGTAGCGCTCGCGCTGGCTGCTGACTGCACGCTGACCAAGATCACGCGTTCACAGCAATGCGTTCCAATAACGAAACGTAACTCTGTAAATATTAAGAATAGGACAAATGTTTATATGACATTTCTTGCTCAGAATGTCTTCGGACATAAGCTCCGTAAAGGACGGTAAATCCTTATGAATCACCCTGTATAACTCTTAAAATTTTGAATGAAACATTTGAGGAGTAGTAGTGGGGTATGATTTGAATACATGCAATTTTTTCGCTCTGACTGATTTGTCGCTTGTTTCGACTGTGACTATAGTTCCAAAATCACAGTTCCGAGAAATAGCCATCTCCCACGAATATGTGACTCATAGCGATGGCGATTCATGTACGTGTATGTAACAGTTCCAGATGCACCTAACCATTCGTAAACATTCCTGGGGGAATATACGCGACCACATATGGCGATAACATAGCTCAGAGCATGTGACAAAATTTCTATTATTTGTCACAGCGATTTTTCCGGACCTGTGACGGCAAAACGTTTTCACACCTCATCTCTATTTTCTTTTTTTAATTTAGACCGGCCAGAGGCCGTTTACCAAAGTTATCTTTGTTTTCTGTTTTCGTTTTCAATTGTTCTACTTACACTAATACAAACACAACACCCATGCCCGAGGCGGGACTCGAACCCACAACCCTTCGGACCAAGCGATAGAGACATGCAGTGTCCCTACCGCTTGAGCCATCCGGGCCGGCTATATTCAGGAGGACACATTTTGAAACCATAACAACAGTGAGCAAATTTTTTAAGATATACCCTTTGTCCTGTCAAACTTGTAAGTTAAACGCTGTCGGAGTTTAGTACAGATTACATCACATCATTCTAGTATCGAAGCCATGAAAGCATGGATTTCTAGTACCGTCTTCATCATGGGCTTTCTTGGCGTCTAAAGGGGATATCTATTTTGTCAATAGTTAATCAATTACTGAAAAAAAAATTGGACTCGTTTTCAGTGTGCCTAGAATATCAGGTTACAGACGAAAAGGAAGTTCTTCATTCTTGAGTACATCCTCTTAACACTTACACATCACTGGAAACTGTTAAGTTATTTGAATAAACAGCTGCTTCACGGTGTGAATATTGAATTGGGGTGACTAGACTAAAATTCAGACGATGATGCAATAACCACATCGAAACTAATCAAGGTAAAGTGCCACCACAATTAGGTGTTTCATATTGAAGTTGTTTATTTTAAATAACGTTATATGATTGCTGAATTGAGAGCCAAAAAGGCCTGAGGGCTACGTCCTTGGTCTAATTGATGGTGATGGCAAACTTACACAGATACATAGTTCTGGTTATTCTCTCAGTAACCACTATTTTTCCTGTCACCTTATCCGGTTTGTACCCGGATTTAATGTTTTCAGTGTTTACTCAGGTTGTTTCTAATTTTTTGAGTTAGTTTTTCAAGATTTCATTTAGTGTTTACATTTTTATTTATGTCGGTTTCGTTTCGAATAATATTGGTGTTCATACTTTAGCTTTTCGTTGATATAAATATAATTTCTTACTCAGCTTGAGAATCTTTGCTCTTTCTCTACATAATGATAGATTAGTAGTAAAATAATGATAACGAAGATCCCAATAATTCGTGATCATATTATACTTAATACAAAGTCCTCAAGAAACCAAAAGAATAGTCTATACAAATATTCAGTAGAAAAATAACAGCAATAAGTAATAATAATAATAATAATAATAATAATAATAATAATAATAATAATAATAATAATAATAATAATAATAATAATAATAATAATAATAATAATTCCACATCTTTGGAGTAAAAGTTAGCGCGTCTGGCCGCGAAACCAGGCGGTCCGGGTTCGACTCCCGGTCGGGGCAAGTTACCTGGTTGAGGTTTTTCCAGGGTTTTCCCTCAACCCAATATGAGTATATGTTGGGTAACTTTCGGTGATGGACCCCGGACTCATTTCACTGGCATTACCACCTTCATCTCAGTCAGACGCTAAATAACGTAAGATGTTGATTAACCGTCGTAAAATAACCTACTACAATAATAATAATAATAATAATAATAATAATAATAATAATAATAATAATAATAATAATAATAATAATAATTCCACATCTTTGGAGTAAAAGTTAGCGCGTCTGGCCGCGAAACCAGGCGGTCCGGGTTCGACTCCCGGTCGGGGCAAGTTACCTGGTTGAGGTTTTTCCAGGGTTTTCTCTCAACCCAATATGAGCATATGTTGGGTAACTTTCGGTGATGGACCCCGGACTCATTTCACTGGCATTATCACCTTCATCTCAGTCAGACGCTAAATAACGTAAGATGTTGATTAACCGTCGTAAAATAACCTACTACAATAATAATAATAATAATAATAATAATAATAATAATAATAATAATAATAATAATAATAATTCCACATCTTTGGAGTAAAAGTTAGCGCGTCTGGCCGCGAAACCAGGCGGTCCGGGTTCGACTCCCGGTCGGGGCAAGTTACCTGGTTGAGGTTTTTCCAGGGTTTTCCCTCAACCCAATATGAGCATATGTTGGGTAACTTTCGGTGATGGACCCCGGACTCATTTCACTGGCATTATCACCTTCATCTCAGTCAGACGCTAAATAACGTAAGATGTTGATTAACCGTCGTAAAATAACCTACTACAATAATAATAATAATAATAATAATAATAATAATAATAATAATAATAATAATAATAATAATAATGAATCGCACTTTTTAAAAACGAACTGTGTCAAAATTTGCTACTTTTCTGGAGAACAAAAAAATTTATTTTCATGAATAAATCCAGTATACCAGTGTCGTACTATAAAAATCAACTTGGTATTAGAGATAGGCTACAGCGAAATGTTTGACTGAGATTCTTTCTTTGCCAATGTAGTAAACATTAGCATTCGAAGTAACAATATTTACCAATTGAGTTGAAAATATGTGTACATAAGATTTGTATGCCAAATAATATGTGCAAAAAATGAAAACTGTAGGTTCAGTATTTTAAAAAGTTCAGAGTTCACTTTGATGTACCCTTATGAAATATAACTTTTTTAACAAAATTAATTTTCTTTTTTTCTGTAAATCGTTTCTAATATCTTAATATATATGTTTCCATAGTTTCAAGTGGTAAGACGATTGGAAACCCTTCTAATGACGTCATAATTAAAGATCGTTAAAGTCTATTCTCTTGAAGTATCAACTTTAAAGTCATTTTTCTTTGCTCTAATTTATCTCCTGCATTTCTCTTCATTCAAATGATTTGTTCTTAAGAATTTTAATATTTGTGTATATGCACTATGGAACATTTAACAATTTTATACATGCATATTTTTTCTAAGTCTCCAACTTAAAAGAAAAAAAAAATATATATATACTATATGTAGCATAAACAAAATAATTAAACAAAGTATTGTGGTTATTTCATAATATTTTTCTCTGTAATACGAGATAATTAAAACAGATGAATGCATAGTTCTCTTCCTAACATGACAGTGGTGATGTATAAAAATATTCAGAATGAGTGAAATTTGTATGACGTATAGAATTTTGAAAATTTGCTACCACTTCGTTTTAAATTGAATATCTGAAAAAAAAAAAAAGTGAACGATGAAAGTCAAATTTTGGTAACATTATTAGATAACTAGGATACATATGTATACCAAAAATAAAAGCTGTAACCCAAAAAAATGTATAAAATTTAGTTTTTTCTGTAATCCTCCCTTAACTTAAAACGGAACTTTTTCGTTTTAAATATCAGGTAGCTGGAAATGGAAAGAAGCTGCAGTTTTAACTGTTTCATCAGCAACAGGGGCAATTAACACCATAGTTCTTAGAACAGTCAAAATTACTACAAATGTTTAGCCGACAACTTCAAGCAGAGATTAGTCATCGGTTCTCGTCTTGCAAGAATGGATATAAATGCTGTTGGATCTGATTACCTACTTTGAGTTATTTCAAGGTTATCCCCAACTGTAAGGCGAATTTTATACAATCCCATGGCAAATTCTCGGACTATCTGGATACCATGCCAGAAACTGGGAAATTGAAAGAATTCGTTAAACACTCTGTACAAAAACAGTGTTCTGTATGTTATGAAAAAAAAAAAAAGAATTATTGTTGCAAATATCACACTTTAAAAGTGTGTTTCTCAGTTCTGAATAAAATTATATCTCTTAAATTACAGATCCCGCGGAAGAAAATGCCAAGAAATATGAAAATTGTATTATATAGTGTATTAATAACAAAACAATTTTTTAAAAACTATTTCTTCATTATGTACTTCGACAACTTCCTTGTTCATTTTTTTCTTTCTTTACTTACTATTACTGCTACTTCTGTTAATGCGGCTGTTACTATGGTTACTAGTACTATTCCTAATTTTAGTAAAGCACAATTTAAATGTGTACATATTTATATTTTGTCGATGTTGAAAAATTGAAGATCGAATAAAATGATGTTGGAAATGTGAACTTGTCTTCTTTCTCCTAGAAGTTTTCGAATAGTCCATGTACATCAGTTTTAGACAAATTTCTGAAGAGAAGACTTTGTTATTGATAGTTTTTCTCTATTTCGCTTATAATTTTTTAAAAATTATTTTTAATTGGTTTATTTTAGACTCTTTATCGACTACGATGGTTATCTAGCGTCTAAGTGAAATGAAGGTGATAATACCAGCGAAATGAGGCCAGGATCCCTACTAGAATTTGAACCCGGGCCCACTCGTTTTACTGCCAGACATGCTACACCTTATTCCACATTAATAGGCAGCGGATTCTAGTCTAAAGGACCGGAGTTCGCTTTTTTATGGCTTCTGTGATACTTTCGATGGGTAAAGTCATGATTCAAGAGAACAACGTCCGCCATTTAGGCCTATTCGTCAAAATCTCTGTTTCTCCCTCTCTCTGTTTTACCCTTCCTTGCATTACCGAATTACAATTGAAGCAGTAGCCTATAGGAGAGGGTATCAACACAAAACAAGAACACATGGCGGACTTCTCTGTTCGTGTTGTCTGCACAGCACAGGGTCACCGCTGAGACAACACAGGACAACATGACAATGGACGAAAACACTGTTCTGTAGACGGGATATTCTGCACACTCTGGGAATCGAGCCATGGCCGCTTGGACAGGAAGCGGTTCCATGGTCACAAATTATTCACAGTTGAAACACGAAATAACCTGAAAAGGAAATTAAAAAATATTTCGTATAAGTATATGAATTATACATTTTCATCATTAGGATTATAATAGGATTATAATTTATAATTTTTGTAGAACGATTCTTTTATTGCTCATTCGATATACTTTTACATGTTGTAACAAACAGCGTTTATAGTTTTTAATTCTTTCCTCAGAAGATGTTACTTTAAATTCTTTCCAAATACGATGTCTTCATTTTTATTATTGTCAAAAAAATGTATAACATGCTGGGGAAAAATTTCATCTTAACTCTGTGAATTAAAATGTAAATTGTTCAAACTTTTAAAAAGTGTTAAAATGTATTTGGAAAACTAAATATATCTTCAGCAACCGGAAGGCACTGTTTCGACGTAGTATTTATTCTTCATCACGATTGAGCTGCATCAGTTCTAGCGTTCTTCTCTTGCTTTGGTTTTTTCTGTCTTCTATGGTAAGGGGAGTACGTTTAGATGGTAGTGGGGACTTTTGCGTGTTGTGTAGTATTATCTTGCACAATGTTACACAGATTGATTAACATCAATGAATAACGATGACCACATTGAGCAGAATATTATAAAATTTACAGGATGGATCGTAAGTAATGTCATTAATTTCAGGGTGTTATTCTTTGAGATATTTCTAAACAAAACGTTTAATACAATTTTGCTTTTTTTATTCCTTTTCGAGAAAAAAATTATTTTATATGAAACATTTCATAGCGTGTTTTGAGAAAGCTAGTGATTTAATTCCCAATATGTTCAGTCAACTTACGAGAGCGGTGTATTATGATAATAAATTATTGAAAGAAATTTAGTTTTGTCCTTTAAATGTGCAGAAATTTGATCCTAACAAATGTAACATTTTAAAATTTATTTTCAAAACGAAAAGTTACATTTGTAAAAATCAAATTCCTGCACATTTAAAGGACAAAACTAAAATTATTTTAATCAATATTTTATTATTGTAATACACTTCTCTCTTAAATTGACTGAGCATATTGGGAATTAAATCAAAGCCTTTCCCAAAACACGCTATGAAATGTTGCATATAAAACAATTTTCATCTCCAAAAGGAAGCAGAAACGAGCACAATTATATTAAACTTTTTATTTGAAATATCGCAAAGAATAACTCCTGGAAATTAAGGACATTACTAATGATTCATTTTATATCTGCTACAGTCCCAATATACTAGACATTAATAAAAATGCCAAACAAAAACCTAAAGAACAAACACAAACTCAGCATGTTGATAAACACCTAACATTAACATATTGCTGTACCTTTACACACAAAAACACAGCTCCATTCAAGAAACTAAAATACAACATAGCTTACAAAACATTACATACATTACGGAAATATCTAAACAATCACACCGAAGAAATACAATTCAACTGTAGTCTACAAATTGAAATGCAGTTTATTCCGAACACGATACAGTGAACACATTAAAGAAATAATGGAACCACACAACATATCAAATTGCACAGAACACATCACGAATAACAACCACAATTACAACAATATAGAGACGGTGTCGGGTGGAGTTCCCGGGTAGCTCAGTTGGTAAGAGCGCTGGTACGTTCAACCAGAGGTCCCGGGATCGATACCCGGCCCCGGAACAATTTTTCCCTTGAAATTATTCAAATCTGCTTTACAGGGAGCCTTACCTGAAAGACTAGATTTGCATAATATAGAGACAGATATGGAAATACGGTTTGCGTGAAAACAAACAGTACTGAAAATATCGCTCATTTGCTATCCACGTTTCCCTAGCAACGACCTATTTATTTATTTATTTGTTTATTTATTTATTTACTTACTTATTTACTTAATTATTTACTTACTTATTTACTTGCTTATTTTACTTACTTATTTACTTAATTATTTATTTACTTATTTATTTAGTTATTTAGTTATTTACTTATTTATTTACTTACTTATTTACTTACTTATTCACTTACTTGTTTATTTATTTACTTATTTATTTGTTTATTTATTTATTTACTTACTTATTTACTTATTTATTTACCTATTTATTTATTTACTTATTTATTTATTTACCTATTTACCTATTTACTTATTTATTTATGTATTTAGTTATTTATTTACTTCTTTATTTATTTATGTATTTATGTATTTATTTATGCATTTATTTATTTATTTATGTATTTATTTATATATGCATTTATTTATTTATTTATTCATTCACTTATTTATTTATTTATTTATTGCATATAATAGCTTGACATATTGCGAATTCAGTGTTGTTTTGATTCCTGCACTTACAATTCTCATAACAAAGCAGAAGGTGTTTATTGTCCAGCATTATTCCGGTCGTACGGAGTACTGAAATTACAAACATACTCTGAAAATCAAGATAAGTCATTATAACATGCAAAGTGACATAAAACTGATCCCGTACGACGGAACTTCTGGACGTCAGCTAACATCGTTGTGTTATTTGGTGCCGCATTGTTAAATCGCTCCCGGTGCTGCTCTTTAACTTGGAGCAAGCTGCCATTCTGACGCCCCACTCCGTACGACCGGAAATAATGCTCCACGATAAACACACCTTCTCCTATGTTGTGAGAACCATAATTGCAGTACTATCCCCACAATATGTTAAACTACTATATAAAATATATAAATATTTGGTTGCTAGGGAAACTTGGACAGCAGTTGAGGAAAATTTCGGCATTGTTTTGTTTTGCCGCATACTTCACTACACATCACACCGAAAAGACCAAAATTGAAGGTATTACAACAATTTGAAATGTATAAACATACAGTAACAAATCTGCAACACATACTGAACATCCCTGCTCCATCTAAACATCCTCCCCTACCACAGAAGATAAGAGGGAATGCCCCAGCCGATAAAGTAGATCACAAACTGCTGACGAAGGTGTTACAACACTTCGAAAATGTGTCATACGGTTGTCAAAGGCACATAATCTTTTTAAATACATTTTAACAGCTTTTAAAAGTTAAATTTAAGGTTTTATATTTCAATAATAAGTGTAACAAAGATTGGAAATTTATCTTTTTAAGAGGTGGAGAAGTTCAAATATCTTGGAGCAACAGTAACAAATATAAATGATACTCGGGAGGAAATTAAACAGAGAATAAATATGGGAAGTGCCTGTTATTATTCGGTTGAGAAGCTTTTATCATCCAGTCTGTTGTCAAAAAATCTGACAGAATTTATAAAACAATTATATTACCGGTGTTCTTTATCGTTGTGAAACTTGGACTCTCACTTTGAGAGAGGAACATAGGTTAAGGGTGTTCGAGAATAAGGTGCTTAGGAAAATATTTGGGGTTAAGAGGGACGAAGTTACAGGAGAATGGAGACAGTTACACAACACAGAACTGCACGCATTGTATTCATCACCTTGTGAAAGGCACATAATCTTTTTAAATACCCTAGCTTTTAAAAGTAAAATTTAAAAGTTTTATATTTCAATAATAAGTGTAACAAAGATTGGAAATTTATCTTTTGAAGAGGTGGAGAAGTTCAAATATCTTGGAGCAACAGTAACAAATATAAATGATACTCGGGAGGAAATTAAACGCAGAATAAATATGGGAAATGCCTGTTATTATTCGGTTGAGAAGCTTTTATCATCCAGTCTGTTGTCAAAAAATCTGACAGAATTTATAAAACAATTATATTACCGGTTGTTCTTTATCGTTGTGAAACTTGGACTCTCACTTTGAGAGAGGAACATAGGTTAAGGGTGTTTGACAATAAGGTGCTTAGGAAAATATTTGGGGTTAAGAGGGATGAAGTTACAGGAGAATGGAGAAAGTTACACAACGCAGAGCTGCACGCATTGTATACTTCACCTGACATATTTAGAAACATTAAATCCAGACGTTTGAGATGGGCAGGGCTTGTAGCACGTATGGGCGAATCCAGAAATGCATATAGTGTGTTAGTTGGGAGGCCGGAGGGAAAAGGACTTTTAGGGAGGCCGAGACGTAGATGGGAGGATAATATTAAAATGGATTTGAGGGAGGTGGGATATGATGATAGAGAATGGATTAATGTTGCTCAGGATAGGGACCAGTGGCGGGCTTATGTGAGGGCGGCAATGAACCTCCGGGTTCCTTGAAAGCTAGTAAGTAAGTGTAACAAAGTGAACTTTAGGAGAATGATCTATGAACTACTTTTGAAAAGGCTTAACCTTGACAGTGCGCGTGCGTTTACACGTTGACTGCCAGAGTGTTTTATGTACATTAGTGCTTGTGGAGACACTGGTGTCCTCTCTCGCAGCCAACGCAACGTGTTAATTGTTTTATCACACAAGGATCGCAAGGCACGGGGCTAATGTAATGTGTGTTGAAAAAGAAAAAACGGGATTCGGAAGAAAAAGCGTAGCCTTTCCTTAACGTAAGTTCGTCTTGAGTGGTGTAATACAAAACAATGACAATTACTTGCATAAAACGGAAATTAATATGAAGTTTATGGGTTATAAATATTTTTTTTCTTTTTGTAAAGCTCAGTGTCAGAATAGAATTCCTTGGGAAGCTAGTGTAATGTTATCTTATCGATGAGATACAGACTATGACTCTGCGAATTGTTTAAGTTAATTTTAAGACTCTATTCACCCGGACAGTCTGCAGCTATAAAGTTTCTCATCACGTGCGTTGTTACATCACTTCATCGCAGCTGTGTGGCGGGTAAGTTGTTGAGCATCGTGCAAAAACTGCAGTGGACACTAAAGTTCCTTCGAAGTGCTTTCAAAGAAAATGAGTTTGCTAAGACGTATGACAACCATATCGTGCGTGTGATGATGTCTGTACTATCAGCATTTAATATGAGGGAAGTGAATTTAGTATAGTTCTATATTCTATGAACATTCGAAGTGTAATCTAGAAGTAAAGGTCCACACCTGTGGAATAACGGTCAGCGCGTCTGGCCGCGAAACCAGGTGGCCCGGGTTCGAATCCCGGTCGGGGCAAGTTACCTGGTTGAGGTTTTATCCGGGGTTTTCCCTCAACCCAATACCAGCAAATGCTGGGTAACTTTCGGTGCTGGACCCCGGACTCATTTCACCGGCATTATCACCTTCATATCATTCAGACGCTAAATAACCTACAGGGTAGATGTTGATACAGCGTCGTAAAATAACCCAATAAAATAGAAGTAAAGATAAATATTTCGGGAGGATCTTTATACAGGGACATCATTTTATTTTTACTTCAATTATTATTGTACCTGAGTTTTTGAATGTACTTCACTTCCACCCCTTCTACTAACGAAGTTCAACCGCCCTCACACAGATCCAAGACCGCTTATACAGTCACAGTAGCCTTACGGCCATAGTAAACAGTACGTTCCAAAAAATATGTTCGCGTTTTCCGTGACGAAAGAGCTTTCAATATTGAATCATTTTCGCACAGGTACTGTCGTCCATTTGCCTACGTCGCATCCCGGTTTCCCCCACCCGCTTCTATTCGCCTCTCTGTAAAGGCTAGTGGCTGGGCTGTGAGATCGGATCGTATTCAATACGGATTGAGTTCCATGAAAACTGGTATCGTATTCAAAACGATTTCCAACAATAATTTTAATTACAGATCCAAAGAAATAAATTTGGTGGAATGTAGACAATACGTTTTGTACAACAGTTCATATTGCTCTTGCTTGAATTAGTATATCAGCACTGTAAATCTATTATTTATCCATAATTGTTTAATAATGCCTACTTATTCAACCATATTTCACTATGGTAACGATATTTTATTACCACACTGAGTGCGGTAATCAACTAGTGCTGTAACAACTATCAATTTCCTGAAAAAAAAATCACGCGTTAGTATATACGCCTAACCAATTTTAGATTTATTTCCTCCATATCCATCGTCTTTCCATTTTAGGAAAGCAATTAAATTAGCGTGTCTACTGATACTGATGTTTGTTTACATGGGCGTCACACTTCACAACATGGAATAATACGCCCACAGAAACGATTAGATAAACACGAACTGTGTGCTCATTTTATGCAGACAAGGAAGCAGCTTCACTCTCCTTTATTAAATTTTCTATCTTGAAAGCAATGCAAATATGACTACGCTACAATGTTCCCTAGACCTCTGTTTTGGACTTCGTGGTCGTATTTGCATTCTGCGCATGCGCAAACCTTCGCTATGTTTTGGAAAATTAGCCAGGAGTCAAATGCGCACTATATAACAGAGTTTTGTAGCTTATAGCGGACTATACTTTTCTTTCTGTGTTCGGTTCAATATACATCCTATATTAATCGCATGCTATACAAACTGTATCAACTATTGAAGAAATTTATAAATATAGTTTACTAACTTACTACCACAGAAATAAAATAAAATATAAATGTAATCGACATGAATATAGTACTCGAAGACAAAAGTCTACTTTCCCATTAATTGAGCCTAAATATCATACAAGTGCAGCTCTTAAACATGGTGCTAGTTTCGGCCCAAGACTTTATAATAAAATTACATACAAACCAATTTCCAAATTTTAAATGTTTTAAAATTAAAGCTTTTAAAAAAGAAATTTATGAAATTATTCATCATCATCATCATCATCCTTCACGAATTAGGCCTCTGTAGACCTCTTTCGGCCCCATCTAGCAGTCTTCTTAAAGGTCTTCCTGGTCGACGATGTCCTCTAGGTTTATACTGCATCATAATTTTTGGGATTCTTGAATTTTCCATTCTTCTTACATGATCTAGCCAATTGAATTTGTATCTGCTGATTTTTTCTTCTACTGACTCTACTTCTAATTGTTCTAAAATTTATTCATTCCTTTTTCGGTCTAAAAGAGTATATCCTGCTGTCCTCCTCAAAAATTTCATTTCCGTTGCTTTGATTCTGTTCATGTCTTTTTTCTTTAATGACCAAATCTCTCTTCCGTATAAAAGGGTGGGTAATGCTAGTGTATTATATATTTTTATTCTTGTAGATTTTTGTACTAATTTAGCTTTTAATGAATTGTTTATTATTCCTAGAATTTGTGTAAATTTGGTAATTTTCTTGTTCACATCTTTTTCATTTTGATAAGATATTTCACAACCCAGATAATTGAAATTTTGCACTTGTTCGAGGCATTGGTTATTGTGTATTATCTTACTTCTGACTGGGTCTTGTCCTAAAAATGCCATTACTTTTGATTTTTGTGCTGAAATTTCCATCCCAAAAGCTTTTAATATTTTATTTAATGTATACAATCCTCTTTGTAAATTATCCTCTGAATTGGAAATTATGACTTGATCATCGGCATAGAGTAAGGTATTTAATGAAATTATTCATGATATATAATATTAACGAATGTGTGTATTTTTTTACCTTTTATTTCTGTCGACTATATTGATGTTTTAATTGAATATCACTGGCTTCCGTCTGATTGACAATTTATATTAAATGTGTTTTTTCTATCTTTTTTTTTATTTCTTCTTCTTTTTTTGTTCTCGTGTGTTATTTATTGGTTTGAATTAAGTTACATACAGTCTTACTAATAAACCTTGTATAGTTTTTATACTAGACTTATGCAGAGTTGAGACAGAAAACTTTACTAATAAACCATGCATAAGCGATGGACGTATAAACAGTCTGTAACTATACAATGGGAATTGCTTTGCAGTAATATACACGAAACCCCTTGTTTAAGCGTTGTATATAGAGAAAAAATGGCCGCCCCTCTAACAGCTGTTCGTATCCACTGTCATTTTATGATGACGGTTGCCTAGTAACCAAAGAAGAACAAACAAAAGAGCATAGAATAATTAGAATAATATTACTGTAGCTTGTACTCTTTGACCAAAATATAGTATGGTAATCGATTAGAGCCAGTTGTACTATCGATACTTAACACGCCACACTAGAGCGCTCTAACGGATGCAATAGAGAACCTCAGATATTCTATTATCTTTCGTAACGAAGTAATGACGAAACTATGACGTAGCTGTGTAACAGTTGTACTGTTATACGCGACATATGTAGTGATTATTAGTAAGGAATTTACACACGACGTATAAATGAGCTACTCATTATATAAGTATAATACAGTTAAACGTCTGTATATAGAGTTTTTATTAGTAAGACCGTTACTGTATTTAGTAAACTGTCCTTGTAAATTTTATGTTATATTATTGACTAAGACCACACCGTACACGAGCCTGGCTCTTGCGGTAGTGGCTAGAAACATTTTTGTTTTATAAATTTAATTTGTACTCACTAACTAGCTAGCTAGCTAAATTAAATAAATAAATGTTAGTTATATATCTTTATAGCTTGGCTGCGTAGCGTAGCGTCCAGTGTGCGCTGGCCTTAAAGGTTATGTTCTGAAATTAGAATTTGACCATGCTGAAGATAAATGACGTTTGATTAAAACATCCTAACAACGAAATATTCGGCAATGTTAGATCGAAAACCTCGACTGCTATTTATACTGTAAAGCAAAAGTGACCTAAAAAATTCTTGCTGAAAATAAAAACTGAGAGAAACAAAAGAAAGTGACAGGTAATTTGAGAAAATCAAAATAATTATGTGAAACGTCTACACTCGAATTTTTTTATTGGGTTATTTTACGATGCTGTATCAACATCTAGGTTATTTAGCGTCTGAATGAAATGAAGGTGATA
Organism: Periplaneta americana; assembly: GCF_040183065.1. Lineage (NCBI taxonomy): Eukaryota > Metazoa > Arthropoda > Insecta > Blattodea > Blattidae > Periplaneta > Periplaneta americana. The sequence continues at coordinate 12,004,094 of NC_091130.1, forward strand.
ATGCCGGTGAAATGAGTCCGGGGTCCAGCACCGAAAGTTACCCATCATTTGCTCGTATTGGGTTGAGGGAAAACCCCGGAATAAACCTCAACCAGGTAACTTGTCCCGACCGGGATTCGAACCCGGGCCACCTGGTTTCGCGGCCAGACGTGCTGACCGTTACTCCACAGGTGTGGACTCGAATTAAGGAAATAAAACACAATATGTACTGTCTTTAACACTGTAGTTGTCAACTGTTGTGGAGTAATGGTTAGAATGCCTGACCGTGAAGCGAGCGGGCCCGGGTTCATATCCTGGTTGGGACAAGTTACTTGGTTGAGTTTTTTCCGAGGCTTTCCCTTAACCTATTAAGGGGACGTATATGATTTTTAAAACTTTCATAATTTTAATCGAAAATGTGACATTTAAACTGCATAAACAGGCCTACAACACTATCACCTGTACAAAATTTGGTGCTATCAGAGTTAATAATTTTGAAATTACATATTTTAAATTCACGTTTTTAAAAACGTTCCTTGCGTCGAAGTTTTCAAAATGTTTAGTTAGTATGTGCTCAAAAGCTTGAAAATAATCATGAGGATAAACATTAATTAGCTATTTACGCTCAGTCTTAATAGAGAGTTAGAACACATTTTTAAATTGCATGAATTTACCATTATAGGATATTTTAATCTAAGTGCAATATGAATATGCCTAGAAGGAACTTAATATTAATATTTCATACAAATGCTAATTAAATTTCATTTATTAACATTTAATTGACCTCTGTGAGAAGTTTCAAACCGTCAGCAATAACTGTTGTGCAATGACCTTTTTTTTCCTATATTCAAGAAACTGGTTAAAATTTTATAATCGAGAAAACAGCATTAAAAAAAAGACATTTCTCTCAACTCACACACCGTATGTTTGGTAACATTTCATTATATTGCTAGATCATTTAAAACAGTCTCAAATACAATTGTGATATTAAAAAGAAGAAAAAAGGTTATTTTTTTAATTTTTCAGCATTATTTCACATTAGTGTCTCCTTAAGAGCAAATGCCGGGTAACTTTCGGCTCATTTCGTCGGCATTATCACCTTTATCTCACTCATACGCTAGATAATCATAATAGTTGATAAGACTCGTGAAATAATCAATTTAAAAACACTTTAGTATATTTTAATTGACATCCATAAATATTCATAGCCCAGATAAGTACAGTACTCACTATTTCCATGGATATTGTGTGGAAATAAATACACTTAATGTTACTACGTAAAATATAGTAAAATGTAATTAATTACGTAATAAATTAATAGATTCTCAAATATTTAAGTTATCATATTTTTGCTGAAAAGTTTGCAATTTTAATACATTTTAACAACTTTCAGAGTCATACATAAACGAATGATAATGTACCTGTACTTAATTTACATTAGTTTAGGCTACGTAATCTGAAATACTTTGTATAAGATATAAAATATGAACTCAGTGATGATAATAATAATAATAATAATAATAATAATAATAATAATAATAATAATAATATTAATAGTATAATTATTATCCTCTGATTGAGGTTCTGGCTGATATATTACATTTATTATCAGGTAACGGTTAGCGTGTCTGGCCGCGAAACCAGGTGGCCCGGGTTCGATTCCCGGTCTAGGCAAGTTACCTGGTTGAGATTTTTTTTCCGGGGTTTTCTCTCAATCCAATATGAGCAAAAGCTGGGTAACTTCCGGTGCTGGACTCCGGACTCATTTCACCAGCATTACCACCTTCATCTCATTCAGACGCTAAATAACCTAAGCTGTTGATAAAGCGTCGTAAAATAACCTAATTACTAAATTTCTCTATTATCAGGCAGTACATCTCACTTTGACGATATGTGTCAGAGGAAGAACAATTATTTGTATATATCTGGAGTCTGACTGGTGTAATATATAGCTAGTCAGCGATGTTTGTAATGGAGGGGGAAAGAACTGGTCACCCTACCCTATTATCTTTATGTCTTGTTGGTATCACTTGTGAGGTTCAGTCCTGTCTTCGGACAGTTGACTAAATAATAATAATAATAATAATACATATTATTTTGCTAGTAAGATGAATCATAACACTAACGACCAGTTTTTCCAAGTATTGTTAGAAAATTTAACGACTATTAAACTCTAAACAGTTTGTTAATTAATAAAATTGTATGTTTTCAACACCAATTTGGTTTAACAGATTGTTAACAGTCTGTTAATTTTAAATGTAGGATTTCGGGCAGTTAACTCGTTTAACAGTTAGTTAAATATGGCCGATGTCTCCACAGCTGTTCGAACAGAAGTTGCGAAATTAATATTTTGTGTCTCTCTGTAGGGAATGTTTAGCATATGACTGGTAATATAACATTTAAAAAATACTTTGGACTGTTTAAATACATCAGTGTTATTTTATTTCTTTCGTGTTTCGTATCCATAATAGCAATAGGGAAATACAACCTCACTTTGTAATCATTATTCAGCACGTCACCTACAACTTTCATTTGTCAACTGTTTGTTTATGGAGTGTGGCCTACTATAACAGGTTGTCATTTTATGCAAGTTTCATGACTCACTCTATAATATAGAATTTAAAGATTAATTTTAGCCAATCAAAAATTGTCTTACATGTGTAGAATCATTACCAACTGCTGTTGAGTAGTTAAAATAGTGCTAACAGACGTTATAGTTAAGTGTTGGTTATCTTAAACAAAATTATGTTGAACAAATGGAAAATACATTAACAAAGCGTTAAAAATAAACAGACTGTTAATTTAACATTCATTAAGCAAAATTAAACATTACTTGGACAAACTGACCATTAGTGTTACATACAGATACAGGAGTGGATTTTACATTCGATTGAAATGTTTAATTAAACAGAATTTGACATTTATTATAGCACTAGCCGTACCCGTGCGCTCCGCTGCACCTGTTAGAAATAAATGTAAAGTAATTACATAATTAAAATAGGACGTTTGATCCAGGGAACATACATGTTTGATAGAAGGATAAATCGTTTAATACGTTACTTAATTTAAACTGATTTAAATTATTAAAATAGGATCATTTTCGTCAAGAGAGCACTCATTTGATGCAATGACAATTCCTTTATGTTTCTTATTTCTTATTACATGCAACCATAGTTTAATGAATGTACAAAATAGCCTATTAAGTTTTCTGTGCATAAGAAGCTATTTTAATCTTACCTGTCCTCAATTCACTCACAAGTTACTGTAATAACATTATAGCATTATGTCCATCCAGAGAAACTACATTTTCCAATGATGAAATAATAATTAATTATACAAATCGGTTAATTTAGCTTCCGATATTACTTCATACAACACAGAAACATTCTCTGTAGGCTTTCATAGCTTTCGATTGTTGCTGTCCAAGGCCCCTTATAGACGAAATCATTTCTTTTTTAATTCATTGCACTGCCTTAAATGGCAGTTATTTTCATTTTAAAACTCATTTATCTCATTAAATATCAGTCTTATCAAAATTTTTCAAGGAATAAAACTTATCGCAAATTATTTTTAAAGAAACTTTTGTTATGTAACATTTTTCACAAAAATCAATAATAAGCTAGATATTTCGATTTATTTAATTCAGGCCCCCTTATAACCTCCATTTTAAATAATGTATTTTTAATGCCATATAGCCTAAAATCTAAGTTACAACGAACTTAATTTATATTCCAATTTTCATCGGAATCCGTTCAGCCATTATCGCGTGAAAAGGTAACAAACATACATACAGTCAGACAGACAGACAGATATACAAACAAAAATTTCAAAAAAGCGATTTTCGGTTTCAGGGTGGTTAATTATATATGTTAGGACCAATTATTTTTGGAAAATCGAAAATTACCAGAAAAATTTCGGCTACAGATTTATTATTATTATTATAGATGATCCTCAAGAAAAATTAATGTTGTTTCTCCAGAGATTTGAACATGTCTGCCACCTCAACATACGACTGGTTAAACAAAGATCTAGTAGAGACAGCATTGCGGTCACACTATGGCGACGTACGGGTGCTGGACTTCAAGATCCAGGACGCTACAGCTAAGGGAGATAATCACCTCAGCAAGATGCTCCGTCTACAGGCGAGAACTAACGATGGCGCTACCCACTCTATCATCGTGAAGGGGAGCCTAGAACAGGGATCCAAGGCGGCCATGACGAGGGTAATGAAGGAGAGCAAGATCTTCAGAAGGGAGGAGGTGGTGTACGGCACGGTTCTACCACGGCTGCATGCCATGGTGCAGCAGTCCTTCCCAGGCGAGTGACCTGCTATATATCTTGATAACGAAAGCATGACATCATTTTTTATTCATAAACTACTTATCAAATAGAAAACAAGACGCGGAAAAAAACATACCAAATGTTCACAAAGTTACTCACTCAGAATTTAGGAATGTTAAACATGGAGTTCCCCAAGGGTCAATTTTAGGTCCATTGTTGTTTCTAGTTTATATTAGGTAATCATTTAGCCTTAACCATATATAATTCATCTCATATAATTTATTTGCAAATGATACAAATTTTATTACATGGTAACTTCCAATTCATTGTTAAATCTAATGAATGAATGGTTTAGTGCAAATAAATCAGCACTTACCATTGATAAAACCAATATAATCAAATTTAGTACATATACTATTATCCAGTTGTCCTACAATATTAGATTAAATGAACTGATCTCAAAGAATATTATGTAAGCACAACAAAGTTTCCTTGTTTTGGAATTTGACAATCACTAGAACTGAAAGACATACACAGAATACATTACTCCTAAATTCAGTTCTGCCTGTTATATATTAAGATTCTTATCATAAATTGGCGGTATAAACACCCTTAAAATGATATTTTTTGCTTACTTTCGTTCTGTAATAAAATTAATATTTTGGAACAATTCATCTGAAGATAAACATATTTTTGTCTTACAGAAGATAGCTATAAGAATGCCAGGTGTGCATAAAAGGGCTTCATGTAAAAAGGTTTTCTAAAATTTAGAAATAATGACTTTACTTCGTAAGTGTATTCTTTTCACTGATGATGTTTCGTGCTGAAAGCCAAAATACCTTTAGTACTAATCACAATATTCATAATTTTATAACAAGACAGAAATCAGATCTCAGCTGTTACAGAAAAGGAATTCACTCTTCATATATTACAGTCTTCAATGCACTGCCTCATTTTTTTAAAGTTTGGAAGAGCCAAGAGAAAACGTTCAGAAAAGAATTAACAAAATTTATGCACTCAACTGATAAATTGTTCATGACATTAATCTACTTACAGCGTATTGTATAGTTTTTTTGCGTAACCTTTGAATTGTTCCATATCTCAGAGCTATAATGTTGAAGCAAGATCTTTGCAATACAATAAACTAAACTCAAATTAAGACGGCGCAATATCTGCTAGATCCTGTGTTAATTTTCTAGATATCTGTTATACTAATGCTCCATTTGCGCGAAGCTATGTGATAAAATCAATATTTTAATGTATACACTGTAGAATATCTTAAAGCTGAAAACTAGAAGCTATTTGATAAAATTAATATTTTAATGTATTCACTGTAGAATATCTTAAAGCTGAAAACTAGAAGCTATTTGATAAAATCAATATTTTAATGTATTCACTGTAGAATATCTTAAAGCTCAAAACTAGAAGCTATTTGATAAAATTAATATTTTAATGTATTCACTGTAGAATATCTTAAAGCTGAAAACTAGAAGCTACTTGATAAAATTAATATTTTAATGTATTCACTGTAGAATATCTTAAAGCTGAAAACTAGAAGCTATTTGATAAAATTAATATTTTAATGTATTCACTGTAGAATATCTTAAAGCTGAAAACTCACTCTACAGACGACTTCGAGCCCTTCGCGCCTATCTCCCTGCATTCGGCCAAGACCTTCCTGCTGCTGGAGGATCTGACGCCGCAGGGTTTCAAGATGCTGGACCGCCACGCAGGCCTGGACCTGGACCACTGCCTGCGCGCCATGCGAGCCATCGGCAGGTTTCACGCCGCCACGGCCGTACTCCATGAGCGAGACCCGGACGCTTTGCAGGAGTTCAGCGAGAGCTTTTTCAGCGAACCTTCTGTGGAACCAGGCTGGGGCAATTTCTCCAAGGGTGAGGAACTGAATTAATATTGAAATACTCATTTCCATGCCGTAACGACTGGACACGTGGAGTGACTCGTTGCCCGTTGACCACCTATGGATTACCGTTCCTTATGGGTGTCTAAAGCTAGCCAACAGTATCCATACGGGCGAAAGGACTGAAGTGTTCAGTTTAAACCTAAAATACGAGTAATAACAGGGTAAATCCTAATTAAAAATTTAGGTTATATAATTTCAAAGAATTTACACAATAAATACAATAAAACTTCAATCACAAGTTTCCCATTTATTACACGTTTTTTACACTCACAAGTTTTTTTAAGGGGAGAGGACGGTATTTTTTGATGAAAAAATTAGTAAATTCTCAAAAAAAGAAATTTCTTTAAAATACTCTGTGATATGTGTGGAATACATTGTATAACATTTTGTGGGTAGGCGTATTTGTGCCCTTATAGGATGTTGAGGCGCCATTTTTAAACTTCCTGCCCTCTGGATTTTTAAATCACACAGCTCTTTGATTGCTGTTTCCGGAACTTGAGTAAATTAAAAAAAAAATCGTTAAAATGTTCTGTGATAGCCCATGTATGGAATACATTGTATAACATTTTGTGGGTATTTGTGCCATTATCGGACGTTGAGACGCTATTTTTAAACTTCCTGCGCTCTGGATTTTTAAATCACACCGCCCTTTGATTGCTGTTTCCGGAACTTCATTTTTTTGCTACATTGCCAGACAAAAATCGATATAATTTCTGAACTATTAATGATACATGCATGAAACTTAGAACACATATTCTCTAGACTATTAGGCAAATTTTCTCTATAACAGCATTTCCCTAATTAATTTCATTTTAAAAATATGTCTGTCTGTTTGCAAGAAAGAAAATAAAAAAGTTTTATTAAATTTTAATTGTTTATTTTAGAAATGTAGGGACTGATATCAAAATTCTATTACAGACAGTTTGTAGAGCATCCTTTTACAAGTAAATTGTAACAAACTGTTTGAATTTATCTTTAAAAATGATTAAGATATATCGATTTTAGTAAAATCCTGCATTTGGTGCATTTTTTTCAACTCTGGCCCCCAAATATATATATGTAATATTTGGTTGAGTTGCTGTAACCATGAACTCTCTACATACAAAAAATTAATATTTTACATCAAATAGGAAAAAAGTTAAAAAAATACCGTCCTCTCCCCATAAAGTCCCGGCAAGGTCCCTGAACTTTCCATATTAATTTTTTCGGTTACAAGTTTTTACACTTATACGATCGTATTTTAAACTCCATGTGATGTAAAACGTCATTTATAAGTTCTAAATTAATTTTGTGGGAAGTAAGATTAGCAATAAAAAAAATGGAAGAAATTATGGAGATGGAAACGAACGTAGTTGTAGTAGCTGCAAAAAGAAGATTAAAATGGTTTGGACACGTGAAGAGGATGAAAAATATAAGAATAGTGTAGATGATGATGGAGTGGACTGCAGAGCGAAGAAGAAGATAGAACAAAGGATGGATGACGTCAGAAGGAGTATGACTAGAAGAGATCTTGCTGAGGATAGAGATTTTTGTAGGAGGAAATTTTCGTTGTGTGCAGGATAACTACTGTATTGTAGAAAAATTTTAATAATAAGTAAGTTTTGCAGCGAAATTGTAAAAACTCGAAAATACTGTACGTGTTCATTGTTAAAATGCGGCCCACTTTGAAATCCGTGGAAATTCGAAGCTACCCATGCTTTCCTTCGACAAACGTCTGACCTTTAATGACGCTGTTACTGCTTTAGAAACAGTGAAACATTTTATAACACACCATGATGCAACTGAACAAATATGAAACGAAATTATTGTTATTAAAAGTTGAGGAAATGATTTGTTCCTTAGCAACAAGGTGTCCAAAAAATTGATTTTTTTTGTAAAATAATCATATGTTATTAAATGAAGAGCATACTGGATGAACAAGGAAGGTCAATGTCGTAAAACTTTCTGAATTGTAACTTACTAATTTGTAATGTAATGTAAGTAGCTAAGATTTTCTGCAAATAATCTTACATTCTTCAAGAGTATGTGTTATAAATTTCACTACTGTATTATAGCCTCAAAGATGGATTAACTGTGAAGTTCTAAATTTCTCTTGTGAAAATTTTACTAAATTGACTTAACTTTCTACTACTACTACTACTACTACTACTACTACTACTACTACTACTACTACTACTACTGCTGCTGTTGCTGCCACCACTTTTGCTACTGCTAGTACTACTACTACTACTACTACTACCACTACTATCACTACTACCACTTTTGCTACTGCTAGTGCTACTACTACTACTACTATTACTGCTACTACCACTTTTACTACTGCTGTTACTACTACTACCACTACTACCACTTCTGCTACTGCTAGTACTACTACTATCACTACTACCACTACTACCAATTTCACTACGACTACTACTACTGCTGTTACTACTACTACTACCACTACTACCACTTTTGCTATTGCTAGTACGACTACTACTACTACTACTATCACTACTATCACTTTTGCTACTGCTAGTACTACTACTACTACTACTACTACTACTACTACTACTACTGCTACTATAACTTCTACTGCTGTTACTACTACTACTGCTACTACTACTACTAATACTACTACCACTACTACCACTACTACCACTTTTGCCACTGCTAGTACTACTACTAATACCACTACCACTACTACCACTTTTGCTACTGCTAGTACTACTACTACCACTACTACCACTTTTGCTACTGCTAGTACTACTACTACTATTACTGCTACTATAACTTCTACTACTGCTGTTACTACTACTACTACTAATATTATTATTACTACTAATTCCACGATTCGTTGTATCTAATTTTGTGAGATTTAAATTACAATGCATAAAACAGATTTGTCAGACTAAATTGTGACGAAAATATACAATTTAAGATTCAGTTTAATCTTATCCTTCTGTGATCTAGGTATGGCCAAGACTTTCGTGGAAGAGTTGAAGACGTGGCCAAAGGAGTGGAGCAAATATGTTCAGAAAGTGAGCGATTTCTCTGAGGTGATAATGGAGCGCTTGCATGAAAACATACGGAGAAGAGAAGAGGACTTCAACGTGCTGGCGCACGTAGATCTGTGGGTCAACAATGTCATGTTCAGGGACGAAGAGCCCCGCAGTTTACGTATCGTCGATTTCCAGTGGGCGCATTTCAGTTCCCCCGCACTCGATCTGCATTATTTCATCGATTCCAGTTTGTCCCCTGAAGTCAGGGACAAGCACAGGGACCGTCTCTTCGAGGTGAGGAACTACAGAAGTACTCTTACACTCGATACTGTCTGCTAATGTTACAGGCTCTGGGATTTTTGATAAACTATGGGATAGTTTTAAGACAACTGTTAACAATTAATATTGATTCCGCTCAAATACCCAAATCGGTTCCATTTAATATCCCTCCAGTTAGATGTAGAAAAAAATGTTATAATTTATTTTACTTTTAAATGCATTTAGTCATTTACTTACCGGTATTTACATACTTATTTTACTTGTTATTTGTTTATGTATCTGTTTGTTTATTTGTTTATTTATTTAAATTGTTTATTTACTTAATTGTTTGTTTTTGTTTAGTTGTTTATGTATCTAATTACTAATCTATTTATTTATCTATGTTTATATCTATTCATTTATTTATTCATATATTCATTTGTTTATTTATTAATTTATTCATTGATTGATTTATTAATTTATTTACTCATTTCTTTATTCATTCGTTTGATTGTTTATTTATTTCATAATTCATGCTCGTTGTTATAGCAGATTAGATGTTATCCAGTACTCAATCCACTATCCTCAGTAAATACAAATATAAACCAATTTTCACAATAATATAACACACACAGACACACACAATAATATTTAAATATTATGGCAATAAAAATTTAGTAGAATAATTAAGTCAACCCAAACTCTACCGTTCATTCAACTATTTCTTCTAAAATTACATTCTCTCTAATACTACAGAGCGTTTCCTTAGGTAATGTAGGTCTATCGGGCGGCGCGCGAACGGCACGAAGGCCATGCAATACGTGGTAAATTGTCTCCCACACACTTGCAGTCCAGTTCAGTCTCTCTGTAACAGTGATTATGCTGCCCAAATCATATGATATGCAAACCGTAGTATGTCTAACTTTAAATTTCTATTGATAGTGAAATTACCGTGTTTTGTTCTTTAAACTTCATGATACAAACATTTTTCTGTTTGAATATCCAGTACATTGTACAGAGAAGGTTCATTGTGGTAGATTTTTGGAACCAAAATTAGTTTTTAAAATTTTGTTAAGTAGCCTATTTCTGTACACTGTATAATTTTTGTACCTTCTTATTATCATCATCCTCATTTTCGCATTACGAGAAATGCGTTTGTAAAATTGTGTAACAATCTGATCATTAAAAGCGAATAAATAAACAAACGAAATGTGCCAAAACGAGTTGTGTTCTAATATAAAATTACTAAACACATACATTTTCACTTAATTTCGTGAAATTTTCTTGTTTTAGGAGTACCACAGCTCTCTGAGCACCTCACTCAGGGCTCTGGGTTACACCAAGACACCCGTGACCTTGCAGGACATCCATGATGAGTACGCCAGGAAGTCCACCTTTGGACTTGTGCTGCTTTTGGCTCAGGTGGCCGTAATTCAAAGCAGACCCGGATGTGGGTTTGAGATTGAGGAGTGCCTCGAAACTGGAACGAATCCTGGACGTAGCATGTACAGCGACAATTACAGAGATAATGTGAAGACGTTTCTACCAATATTCGATAGGAATGGTGCGTTTGAAAGTCCGTCTGGAAAGTAGGCTTACGTAAGCAAGACTTGAAAATATTTCATTTTTGAATATTGCGTACACTACTTTTAACAGTTGAATATAAGTAATTGATTAACTAGTGGACTTACTTGACCGAAACAGCTGCAAGCCGCACAGACTTACATAATTAACACGAGTAAGTCCGCTAGTTAATCAATTACCTGAAAATATTTGTTTCACTGCCTTGTATTATTGCTATTTTTTCGAGCTGAAAAATGTTCCTTTTCTTCATTTTGTCCTCTTCAAGTTTTCATTTCGAACTTTTTTCCCGCCACTTATCTTATGCCTAAGTCTATTGTCACTCATGCACCCAAATGCTATGAAGAACTCGTTAATAAATATCCATAACTTTGTAGGGACCGAAAATCGAAAAATCGAAAGAGGAGAATTGGGAGGACAAATTTAAAAGGTACGCAAACGCGTCCTTGCAAGGGGTTGGGGGCTGTACGAAACTAAATATGTGAGCTCCAAGCCTGTTGGCCACTAGTCTCACTCCGGGTTACGCTGCTCCATTGAAGGAGCGCTAGAAAATTTTGAAGGGGAAAACCGAAAATGGACGTAACACCGAAAATCCGCTGTCTGGCAATAAATATTACTTGTCCTTGTACCTGTAAATTTATCTTTCCATAAGTCTTGTTCTTCTTCCGCCTGACAAGGTTTAGGCCTTTAGACCTATTTCCGAGTTGCATAATTTTTAATTATGTGGTGCAATTTTAACTACGTAACTGTTTACGTCTTGACTTGACACAAAGAAAAAGAGCACGTCATATCGAAATCGTCACGTCATTGCACGTACGCAACACTAAAGAGTGACGACAGAACGTTCTGAAATGCAGATTAATTTCTCTTGTCGTCCCAACATAATATCCTAATTTAGTCATAGATATCAGTACAGAAGGCAAATAAATAAAACTGCAATATATTATCTCAAGTTACAATTTCGTTATCTCAAGACAAACATTGTTACGGAACAAGAAACCTCAGGGAATTCCGAAAGGTGTTGTAGAAGCAGTGGCATGTATACAGTTTAACCGTCAGTACACAACCAAAAATATTGTGCCTTTTTAACCCTTAAATTCACAAAGTATCCTATACGATACAACAGGTTAATATATGCTATAATTTTAATAGAACAATAAAAAAAATTGGTAGGAAAATTAAATAACCAAAAGTAGTTCAAGTTGCAGAAGAGAGATTTTCTTTTGAATATTATAAATGTCAAGACTCACAAAGACTAGTAGATCATATAAAAGTTATTCTCTAGTCTATAAATAATAATGAGGAAATAAGACACATTCGCTAGGACTGTAACGAAACTATTCACAAGTGAGGAGTTTTGAACTGTTTAGAATTGGCCTAAGAAAAATATTTCTATTCCTATTTTGTATTCAGTTATTTTCTTGTTTCTTTTCTGTACTATTTTTCATACATATATCGTTGTTTTCATGCCAAAAGAAAATTATAAATGCGTGCAAAAATAACCAAAATTACACAATACTATAATATTGTACAACATATAAAATATGAACATTGCGATAGTTGTTTTCTTTACAGTCCGACACGGTTAAAAAACGTACACAACAAAATAATCTGCCCTCAATGACGGTGACCATAAAGATCCAGAATAAAAGCACTACAGAATAATTTAGAAAGACAAAAAGATTAAATATTTGTGGTACCATAGAAAGAGAATCTGAGATGAACTTTATCCTACATTACATTTTTTGGGTTCTTCTGTATATAATAAAAAAATCTCTCGGAAGGTTTCTGTCTTCATTGTATTTACAGGAGTGGACGAAGTACTGACATCCCAGTACTTTCAATAGAAGCACAAAATACTTCAAAAAGTAATATTTTAAATGCAAATAAAAATAAATTTAAGAATGCAACAAAGTACATATGTATTTAAAAACATTCAGCAAAGTACACCTGTATTTTAAAAGATTCAACTAAGTACATCTATATTTTTAAAAATTCAACAATTTACATCTGTATTTGAAAAATTCAACAATGTACGTCTGTATTTCAAAAAGATTCAACAAAGTTTATTTGTATTTTTAAAAATTCAACAAAATACATCTGTATTTAATAAATTCAACAAACTACATCTGTATTAAAAAATTCAACAAACTACACCTGTATTTAAAAAAAAATCCAACAAACTACACCTTTATTTAAAAAAAACAACAGAGTACATCTGCATTTCAGAAACAAAGTACATCTGTGTTTTAAAAAATTAAGACAATACATATGTATTTTTAAAAAGTCAACAAAGTACATCTGTATTTCAGAAAATTCAACAAAGTACATTTTTGTATTTAAAAAATTCTACAAAACACATCTGTATTTTAAAAAAAATCTACAAAGTATATGTGTGTTTTAAAAAATGAACACAGTATATCAGTATTTTAAACAATTCAACAAAGTACATCTGTATTTTAAAAAAATTAATAAAGTACATTTGTATTTTAAAATATCCAACAAAATATGTCTGTATTTAAAAAAAATTAACAAAGTACATCTATATTTTAAACAATTCAACCAAGTACAACTGTACTTTTAAAAAGTCAACAAAGTACATCTGTATTTCAGAAAATTCAACAAAGTACATCTGTAGTTCAGAAAATTCAACAAAGTACATCTGTATTAAAAAAAAATTCAGTAAAGTATATATGTTTTAAAAAGTGAACACAGTACATCTGTATTTAAAAAAATTCAACAAAGTACGTCTGTATCTTTAAAAAATGCAATAAAGTACATCTGTAGTTTAAAAAATGAAAAAAGTATGTCTGTATTTTAAACAATCAACGAAATATTTCTCTATTTTAAACAATTCAACAAAGAACATCTGTATTTTAAAAAATCAACAAAGTGCATTTGTATTTTGAAAAATTCAACAAAGTATATCTGTATTTTGAAAAGTGGAACAAAATAAATCTATATTTTAAACAATTCAACAAAGTACACCTGTATTTTAAACAATTCAACAAATACTAATTGAAATATGTAAAGAAATATGAATATTTAGTCCCAGAGTTCAAATATTTCGATTATTTATAATTTTTAACACTATATTTAACTACGTATCATAAGTAAAAAATCATAATGCTAGGATGAGAAATTTACATTAATCAATGGCCATCAAACAATACTCCAAGTTCTGATTTAGAGGTTTGAGTGAAAACTACCATCATGATTTTTTTTATAAATATGGCCAATGAAAACCATGAATTGTATACGTACGATATGACGATTGCACAATTTATATTCTAGAACAGCTAAAATATAACGTTTTGAAGTTCCTATGACATACTATTGCTTTTTAAGCAGTTACTGAAAATGTAAAATATTATCACAAACGTATATCTGCTGGATTATTGAAATAAAAAATTGAAAAAAAAAATTTCGTTTACAAGTTTTTCAACGTGTCATATAAACAGGGTGTTTCAATATTCTTTCTTTTCCCAATGAGCAATAATATTATCTTAAATCAAATATTTACTGTTTCCTTAAAAAAATGCAAAAGAGAACATTCTTTCTACAGACGCAGAGAAACACAAACTTGTGTTATACTTGCTGAAGGCTTGTTTCACCAGTGGATAATTGTATAGAGTGCTGAGTGTTTTACTTTTTTTTTATTCAAAAATTGTATCAACTCGTTCTCCACAGTGGATAATTGCTTTTCTTTTTGCTTTTGAATGTTTTTTTGTATTTTTTAAACTGGTTTATTTTACGACGCCATATCAACTGCTATATTCATCTAGCATCTGAATGAAATAAAGGTGATAATGCAAGTAAAATGAGTCCAGGGTTTGGCACCGGAAGTTACGCAACATTTGCTCTTAATGAGTTGAAAGAAAACTCCGGAAAAACCTGTCAGGTAACTTGTTCCTACCAGAATTTGAACTCGGATTCGCTCGTTCCACGGTCAGACATGGTAACCATTACGCCACAGTTGTGGACAAGATGTTGTTATAGTATTAAGTCATCTACAATAGTTAATGCTAATTTCAGCAAATTTAGAGGTCAAGATATCAAGACAAGAATGTTCCTTGCATGACATAATAAACTACATTGCGTGCCGCTGTCTTCGCTTTGATTTGTAAAACTTCTTCACTGCCAGCTACAGAGATTGTCTATATACAGAGGTCATTCTTTACGATGATCCGTATCCCTGACCTTAGGAATGAATTGGCATGCAGACCTGCAGCTGGAGCATGACACAACGCAATTATTTCATCCTCAGTTCAATTTGGAGAATAATGTATCGTCCTTGACAGACATTATGTCGTTGGGAAGACAGACATTATTTACTAAGAAACTGTGGCAAGAGCAACATCGACCAGCCAAGCTGTGAGTACACTCATTTCAGGCGAAGTTAGTTTCCTCCAAAACTTGAGGATTTCAGCATTGACATGATTTAAATTGCTTCCACATGACGTACCTGCTTAAAGTCTAATTTTATAAATTTCGTTTGCCAGAACAATTATTTATTTATTTACTTATTTATTTATTTATTTATTTATTTATTTATTTATTTATTTATTTATTTATTTATTTATTTATTTATTCTGGTGTAGTTAAGGCTATCAGGCCTTCTCTTCCACAACACCAGGAATACAAATACAATAATAGAAATAACCAGAAAAAAAACACTATATACAAAGTAAAGCTACACAAGAAATAAAGAGAGAGAGAGAGAAAAAAACACTATAAACAAAGTACAGACACACAAAAATATACACAGGTTGCAGTCACACAAACTTTAGATGAGTGATTAAGTATCATAATTAATTCTATCCTAACTAATTAACTAACATAAACAAGAAACTTGCAATTTTATTCTGGATTAAAAAGAAAAAGAAAAAAGAAAAACACAAATCAATACTTCTAGCAATACCTAAATTGGATATTTGGAAATATCAAGATAATATCTTTGAACTCGATAATATTATGGTCCTTTCTTGTCAGTGAGATTATTCCTTTATTATCATGACGCCGAAAACTCAATAATACTAGCTAGGAATGCCCTTCTATCGCACTGGGGAGTGCTTAGTTCCCACAATCCATCCTGAGAGGTTTTTGAACTGCGCAATCATTCAGGGGGGTGTTTTTGTAATATGTATTGATGAATAGTTAAACTTCACCTTTGTTAAAGTGTGTATAGTAAAATTGTTCATTTAATTAATTTTGCATTTAAAATTTTAAATTTAAAAATTTAAAATTTGAAATTTGAAAATTTAAAATTTGAAAATTTAAAATTTAAAATTTAAAATTTAAAATTTAAAATTTAAAATTTAAAATTTAAAATTTAAAATTTGAAATTTGAAAATTAGAAATTTGACAGGCCTAATTTGAAATTTGAAAATTTGAAACAATTTAAAATAAAATTTGAAATTTGAAATACCCTGGCAGCAAGCTTTGTACTAGGTATATATTTATTGCACGCATCAACACTTGTAATGAACGGTATTGCTATGTTTTGGTTATAAAGATTATCCCTAGTTACAAATGGCCACTCTACCCCATTATCTCCTGGCTTACTGTCTCATAAGTGAAGCCTTGTTGGTATCACTTATGAGATTCAGATCTGTCTTCGGACAGTTGACTAAACAATATAAGCACATTGATTTCTACCACCATCATCACCATTTTAAGCAGTAAGTTCAATTTTAATTAAAGTTTAAAATTTAAAAATTAAAAAAAATTAAAAATTAGTAAATTAGGAGATACAAAATTTAAAATACTATTAAAAATTGAAATTTTGAACATTTAAACTCTTAAGAATATAAAAATTTAAGGAATTAAAAAATTTAGAGAAGATAAACAATGTAAAAATTAATATTTATATATTCGAATTTTGAATTTAGAATTCTAAAAACAAAAAAAAAAATAAATAAATAAATAAATTTAAAAGTGAAAGATATTAAGCAATTTAAAAAATTTTTTAGTTAAAAAATATTGAAAAATAAAAAAAATAGACAAAAAATCTGTTTATTTTTATTTAAAAAACTTTCGGCAAAAAATAATTTAATACTTTTGACCCATAAAACGGTACGGAATGATGTGTTTCAACCAATCATGGCTGCTTATCCTACAATGTGTATCACCTCCCTAGCATTTGTTTCCTTTTATCACCTTCATAGCATTTGTTTCTTTGTTTGCCAAAATTGTACTTTCAATTTATTGTACCTTTTAAAATTATGCATGTTTATTTCATCCTTTTAGCCAACCAGTTAGGCTAATAGGATTACATGGAGCACAACAAATTTCAGGGACCCAATTCCTATCTTCATCTACGTATTTTGCAATCAAAAGAACACCCGTAAGCTCTTTTAACTAATGTAGTAAAATTCACCTGTGTGCTTTCAAAGTGAATTAATTACAAACATAACAAAAATTGTTTGTGTGATTTACACATTATTTCGAGGTATGTTTCACTTTATAAGATACTTTTACCATACCTAAAATTAGAACAAAGAAAACATGGGTTGTGAAACTTGTTTCATGGTTGTAAGTTCCAACTCAACTGAAATTTACTACTAACTCTTGCAGTCTTATGAGGAATACAATTTATTTTTATGAATTATGACTTCACAGGAAACAGCGTTCTAAAGTTATAGGTCAATTGTTAAAGCAATAAAATGAAATATTTGAAATATTTTCTTTCCATTAGCATGTTAAGGACTGTATTATAGCAATAAAAATAAATCAATTTTTCTAAAATTACAAAAAAATTGTGGGTGGTAGGAAAATTCTGATTTCATTTTTGGAATCAGCTGATGAAATTACATAAGAAACAAGCAGAAACTGTAAATTTAACAAAATCATTGTTGATCAGAGTAATAGAAATTGAAATGGAGAGAGATGGTCGAAAGACGGAGAAAAACGCTCAGGACCCTACTATCACAAAGATTCGAACCTGGATCGACTGTTATTGTAAACCAGTACCCTGCCACAACTAGCAAGGCAGCAAAGTTGTGTGGAAATGACAGGACAAATTGTACGGGTATATTTATACATTTATTCTGTATACATCACATTCGGAGATAACAACACGCAAACACAACTTGCTATTGTCTCGGTGAAATGTCATTGTCACCGAATCAAGAGTTATGATGGTAATACCCAGGCATTTGGCTGTCTGGAAATTTCAAACGATATTATATTGCACAACTCATATAAATTGGTGCTAGACTAGAAATATTCCATCTCATAAATCAACCAGCAATAAAATTCACTTTACATTATTGTTAGATACAAAGCGGATTCGTGAGATCGCAAGTAAGAAGTTGGTTCTGTGTGCAACGC
Source organism: Periplaneta americana (assembly GCF_040183065.1). NCBI lineage: Eukaryota > Metazoa > Arthropoda > Insecta > Blattodea > Blattidae > Periplaneta > Periplaneta americana. The sequence continues at coordinate 12,022,430 of NC_091130.1, forward strand.
AGTACAAGATTTAAGCCTGAGTGTTATAAAAGCCAAGTTACATGCAGTAATTCGCTACATAGATTCAGAGTCTGCTGAAGGCACGAGATCTATTGCTATCTGTAGTGTGACTGGAATCAGGAGATATGCCAACTGTAGAAAGGTAATAACATTGTTCAGTTTCTATTAAACTGCTAAATGATTAGACAAAAATCTTCCCTGCACATCGAAGAATATGTGATATTTCATTAGCACTGAACATCCAGAGAAGAGAAAAGATGAAGATTAATGTACGCTTATTACCCTGAGATATTCAGGCAAATTCCTAACATTTATCAGATCGAAATATCAACCCATTATGCTTCAGTGTTTTACCAATTGGGCGTCCAGTACTAGCATCGGTACTTTCTTGTATTTCACAGATAGTCTTACAGTTATGTGTTTTTAAACTTTCACTATTACTGTGATCAGAATTAGGTTTTTTCAATATTATACCGTATCCTGAAACTTGACATTTTCAACGTTTCGGAACTACTTACAGGTTTCACCATCAGGGACAAAAAGAACAAATAGGTAGCCTATTCTGTTAGTCTCGCTATGCCTGGCTAATCTTCCTGAACACCCAAGAGCATAATTCTGAGACATAAAATAATGCAATAATATCTACAATATGAAAATTGCTATACACTACACACTGGAATATTTATACAAATCTTTATCATAGTGGAATTAAATTTATTAAGAGATAATCTCTGAATGTCTGTTGGTAAAATGTTGAAAAGTTTGGAAGGAATATTGTCAGCAACATTAAAAGGCCTGATCTTGTTCCTCAAATGGATTCGTAACTTACATATCTTCCTTGTGTAAAATCTTTTAATTGGCTATTTTTACATAAGAACTAATTGAAGTCAAATGAAGCACTCGGAGAAAACATGAATATTGTAATACAAGAGTATTTGAAACACTCTTTTTTTAATTTTCAATTTGTTTATACAAATAAAAAGGAATAAGGAAAAAAAAATTGAGGTGAAACACTGTTTTAATTTTCGCTTTTTGAAACAAAGAGAAATAAACAAGGAAAACGTTGTTTGAGCCATAACATACTTTTTTAAATTTGCACTTTTTTGAAACGAAAAAGGAATAAGGGGAAGTTTTTGAGATGAAATACTCTTTTTAAATTTTCATTTTTCTGAAAAAAAGAAAATGAATAAGGAAGAAGTTTTTTGAGCTGAAACACTCTTTCTTAATTTGCACCTTTTGAAGTAAAGGAAAATGAATAAGAAAGAAGTTTTTGAGCTGAAACACTCTTTCTTAATTTGCACCTTTTGAAGGAAAGGAAAATGAATAAGAAAGAAGTTTTTGAGCTGAAACACTCTTTCTTAATTTGCACCTTTTGAAGGAAAGGAAAATGAATAAGAAAGAAGTTTTTGAGCTGAAACACTCTTTCTTAATTTGTACTCTTTAAAGCAAAGAAAAATGAATAAGGAAGAAGTTTTTTGAGCTGAAACACTCTTTCTTAATTTGCACCTTTTGAAGGAAAGGAAAATGAATAAGAAAGAAGTTTTTTGAGCTGAAACATTCTTTCTTAATTTGTACTCTTTGAAGCAAAGAAAAATTAATAAGGAAGATGTTTTTTGAGCTGAAACACTCTTTCTTAATTTGCACCTTTTGAAGGAAAGGAAAATGAATAAGGAAGAAGTTTTTTGAGCTGAAACACTCTTTCTTAATTTGCACCTTTTGAAGGAAAGGAAAATGAATAAGAAAGAAGTTTTTGAGCTGAAACACTCTTTCTTAATTTGTACTCTTTGAAGCAAAGAAAAATGAAAAAGGAAGACGTTTTTTGAGCTGAAACACAGAGAAAGGAATAAGAAATAAGTTTTGTGGACACTGAATCAGTTCTCTCGGTATGAATACTTCAGCTGAACATGTGTTCTACGGCTAGTCATGTAGTCAGAAAATAACACTTAAAAACTGTTTCTTTTTATTTTCAGAATAAATATGCCTGAAGAAAATGAGGCACCTTCTCCGCCGTGGATGGACAAGAAGCTGTTGGAGCTGTGGCTAAAGCCGCATCACGGCGAAGTGTCTGTCACGGACGTGGAGTCCAATGTGGCCACATCCAAAGGCGACAACTACTTAAGTGTCATCCACCGCCTCGTGGTGCATACGAAGGAAGGACAGTCATACTCTCTGCTGGTGAAGTGTCGCCTCGAGGACGGCGACGCCGCCAACATCATGCGAGAAAGCGCCATCTTCAAGAAGGAGCAGGAGATGTACGGAGTGACGCTGCCCAAAATGTCAGCGTTGCTCAAAAAGGCTTTACCAGGTAACATATCGTCTGTAGTCACTCTTATAAAACGCGATTTAGGCTTTATTCATTACCTATTAGAATGTTCTTTTTGTGCCATCCAGTCTTTCGTGTTGTTTTACTGTTTTCCTTTAGTCGCCATCGTTCACTGCCCTAATCATTTCTCCTCTTTTACTTTTCAATTAAAGTATAAGCGGTACAGTATGGATATTAAGACGTTGTACATTTTAATTTAAAATCATTATGATAATACATGATTCCGGCACAGCTAATAACGAAACAGCGGATTGTGGCACACAGTAGAACCTCTATTATCCATGGTAATGAAGGGGATGGGCTGGACGGTTAATCGAAAAAATCGGATAATCCGTACTATGAAAGATTTTAATAAATTAAGTGCATAATACTTAGGCCTATAATTTCGTATTTTCCCCAGTGGTCTTTTGTTTAAACTTTTCGGTAGTGGATCAGAATTTCACTAATTTACGTCCGGTTTTCAACGATCGGTTTTTAAGGGTCAGGGAAACTCCTCGTGATCTGCGGAAAAATAGAAATAGTAGAGGTTCCGTGTTGTAGACTTACATACTCGTACACTTTACCCTTATTTATTTATTTATTTATTTATTTATTTATTTATTTATTTATTTATTTATTTATTTATTTATTTATTTTATTTTATTTTATTTATTTATTTTTATTTATTTATTTTATTTTATTATTTATTTATTTTATTTATTTTATTTATTTATTTTTATTTATTTATTTCCTTATTTAATTATTTACTTATTTACTTATTTACTCACTTACTTATTTACTTATTTACTTACTTACTCACTTACTTATTTACTCACTTATTTACTTATTTACTCACTTACTTATTTACTCACTTACTTACTCACTTACTTATTTACTCACTTACTTATTTACTCGCTTATTTATTTACTTGCTGATTTACTCACTTACTTATTTACTGACTTACTTATTTACTGACTTATTTACTCACTTACTTATTTACTCGCTTATTTATTTACTTGCTGATTTACTCACTTACTTATTTACTGACTTACTTATTTACTCACTTACTTATTTACTAGCTTATTTATTTACTTGCTGATTTACTCACTTACTTATTTACTCACTTACTTATTTACTCACTTATTTACTCGCTTATTTATTTACTTGCTTATTTACTCACTTGCTTATTTACTCACTTACTTATTTACTCACTTACTTATTTACTTACTTACTCACTTACTTATTTACTCACTTACTTATTTACTCGCTTCTTTATTTACTTGCTGATTTACTCACTTACTTATTTACTCACTTACTTATTTACTCACTTACTTATTTACTCGCTTATTTATTTTCTTGCTTATTTACTCACTTGCTTATTTCCTTACTTGCTTGCTTGCTTGCTTAGTAGTTATTTATTTATTTATTTATTTATTTATTTATTTATTTATTTATTTATTTATTTATTTATTTATTTATTTATTTATTTATTACTGATGATCCAGTGGTCATCAGTCAAACCGAAAATGTTTTACGGGGAGCTGTATTTAAATTGAATCAAATAGCCATCAATTACAATATAGAAAAATATAAAGAAAAACTAAAACACTAGCCTTCTTAGGACCACGACCTGTAAGAGTAAACATGATGATAAAATATAACAACGTAGTTGAAGACGTAAAATCCTGTAAATATTTTGGCTGCCCCATATCATATGTGAACAATTGAATTGAAAGAAATTTAAATACCATGTGCAATTAACTTATCTGGAAAAATAGTCCTAACATTAGGAAAAAACGCCGAAAAGAGATCCTAACGAAATTTTATAAAGTAATGCCAATTCTTACATTGTTATTATGGCAGTACATTTGGTTCCTAACCAAAGATAAAGGACAGATAATTGAGGCAAGCGAAATGAAGTTCCTCAGAAGTGTAACTGAATATAAGTACTCTCCGAGACAAAAAAAATGAATATATAAAATTTGAATTAAACATTAAAATTATTGTACAGATTATAAAACAATATCAAAAGAATTGGAAGGATCACATCAGTAGAATAGCAGTACACGTGTCACAAAAGCAGGCATGAATTTATAATCCAAAAGGGAAAGGGTCAGTAGGGACGCCAATAAAAAGATAGCGAGATCACTTTTAGAGCAGGTGAAAAAGGTAAAAAGTCTAAGTCCTGAATGAGATTATTATTATAATATTACTAGTGGCTTGTGCAGCAAATTCTGCTGCAAACTAAGTTCGTTAGACGTTCAAATAAAAATTTTTCAGATTTATTTTCAATGAAGAATACTTGTCTTTTTGATAGTTATTTGCTTCCATAATAATGAAACATACTCCCTCTGAATGAATTTTTTTAGGCCAAATACATTTTCTTGAACCTATCCAACTTCAATTTTTTAGTTTCAACGCGAAAACGAAAGTATCAATGTCAGGACAATAGCAGTAGCTATTTCAGGTCATTGTGGATTGTAGGCGAAAGTTTAAAAAATGCCAGGTTTGCTAAGCTTTCGAACAATAGCATTTTCGTATAGCTGCTGCATGTAGAACTTGAAATGTAGAGCGAAAAATCATTTTATCGTACTAAGAGATCTTGCTGAAATGATCTGGAGACTACAAAATTTTCTAGGCCTCTTATTTTATCAGTAAGTAATACCTTTTGATCTTTCCTTAGGAACTGTAATTTTTGCGCTCTCTCGAGCCAATACTGAAGACAATGACACATATCAATATCTACACTACACCGCCATTAAGTATATGAAAAAAACCCAACCCCACTGGGTTAATAAATATAAAAATATTTGATTTTTAATAACAATATTATTATCTTACTTAAGTTTTGTAGTTATATATAGCAGCCACTCAGTAAATTATAGAAATGAAGATCTAAATTAAGATATTCTCTACATGTACTTACATAACCTCAAAACGTTTCACTTTCATATAATATAGCATCAATATTATGTACAATTAATGAAAAATAGATGCGTCATTATATTAACTATAATAATATTTAATTTCTAATGGTAATAATGTCATCAAACCACCTCAAGTTTCGTAGATTCGAATATCCAATACACAGCTGTATTCAGAAAATTATACACTGCAGAATCAGTTTTTAATAACAAATTGAATTGAGCTCTAAATATGTCGGCAATCCTGCAGGTCATGGCCTTCGTGTAATAGCCTATTGTTTATTGTAGTGTGTGTTTTGTTCTGAAATTCAATCAAGTCGGCCGTGATTCAATAAAATTAGTTCTCAAAACTGACAACAGATGGATTTTGGAAAATAGGAAAATTATGTAGGAAAATTGACATTTCACTGAAAACTACCACTTTTCCGAAAAACTTTGGGTTCCAAGCTTCAAAATGAGGGACCATTTATTAAAATCCGTTCAGCCGTTTTCCCGTAATTTCCATTACCAGTTAAAATTATATATGTAGATATAACTAATGGAATAAAATGATACAAATTTCGTTTATATCCTCATGGTTTCTCCTACAGACAGCTTCGAACCCCTGGCCCCTCGGTGCTACTACGCATGCAAGAGCTTCCTGGTGCTGGAGGACATGATGACGCAGGGCTTCCGAATGTGCGACCGCCTGCAGGGCCTGGACCTGCAGCAGAGCCTCCAGGCCGTGCGTACTGTGGCGCGATTCCACGCCTCGTCCCTGGCGCTGCTCGAGCAGGACCCTGGCTGCATGGACGAGTACGCCGTCAGCTTCTTCACGGAGCCCTGCCTGCTGAGCGCGTGGGATAAGTGCTTTACTGGTAAGCATGCGTTCTCTATCTCCAACTTGTAGGCTAATGCTGGGTTGCAAGAAACCTGTTCCATAAATTGCTATTCTCTCGTTAAGTAACGGACCTTTAAACTATTCCAGTCTTTAAAGTATAGGTCGTTGCAAATGTGATATTTAACCATCTGTTAGCTATTCCATCTTTAAACGGAAAAAGATTCAAAACGGCAGAACCATCGTAGCCGGCGCAAAAATTTCCCTTATTATACGTGCGTGTCGCTATGGTAACTTTGTGTTTTTGGATAGTCATTGTTTTCAAACTTTGCACAAGACAGGCATCAAATACTGACCCAGGCCAACATGTAACGATTCTTGGTACAGATTGATAGAGAAGTAACCCTTCGTGTTTCGGTACATCTCATTCAAGTGTCCACTAGGGCTTTGAATTTTCGTATGGCTACAGTCTATGCACCAATAACGTAGGGAAAATTGCAAATTGAGAAGAAACCCTATTTTTACTGTTTGTACAGAATTTCCTTGAGGCATAGTAATGTACTGTTCTCTCATTCTTGCAATGCAGTCACACATCTTATTATTCTACAAACTGTAGATGTATAAACATGAATGTGATCCACTATCACATTCTGAAACGCTCCTATTGCGTAATAGCGCAAGATAATCAACAGCTGTTACTTCCTGATACTGTCTTACTGCGTGCGATTTGTTTTCCGATATGATGCCCTATTTCATGCAAGAGAGCCATGAATGTGTCTTTCGATAATCTAAATTTAACCTTAAAATCAATATTATCGTATTCTTCTAGAGGATTCGATCTGTATCTCAGTATTCTTGGTCTTGGTAGATGTATCATATCAAACATAACCTCTACGTCAGACGATTCTATAATAGTAATAAAATTGTTTTATTCACAAAAATTTCCTATACACACATGAATCTAGAGTTTATTGTGATACGTATATTACACTTTACTTACCTGTTTGTGATGGTAACATATACACGAAATTACTTAATACTGTCAGATACAAAAACAAGAAACATACGTACAATATGGCGGCTAACGATTCGTTAACAGTTTACAACTCCGATTTTCGACCTATAGTTTACAGAGCGCTTTAACGAACCAATAGCTTTGAAGGTCGTTCTTGCAACGCTTACTGACGCTAAATGGACAGTTATAGGACCAATAGCTTTTAACGAACCTATAAATGCTTTCTTGCAACCCAGCATAATTCTCTTTATCTTTCTTGGGCTGCTCCGTTATTGCTACAGCCAGGATGTTTTGGCATTTATAACCCTTAAACTGACAATGTATCCTATAGGATACAACAGGTTAATAGGCAATCTTATATATAAAAGTCAATATGGCTACGTATGTATGTATGCATATATGCATGTACTCTATACAAATCTACACGCTTTAACCGATATTTGTCAAAGTTTGCACATTTAACCTTCATAACCAGGAGAAGAACATAGGCTACATTAAAATCGGACAAATGGACGTTAAATTAATTAAGAAGATAAAAAATAAAAATTAATACGATGAAACATTGATGTATAATATTAAAATGCAATCTTATACAGTCAATTGTTCTTTATTATTGTCCGTTGTATTCAACATCGACTTCCATGAGGCCATGAAAAAATAACACATGAAATAAGATTGTTGATACATTATGAAGGCCAAAATCTAGACAATCTAGATTGTATGACTGTAGCCTGTATATATTTTCGTTTGGTTTTACTTTGTTTATAATTTGATTTTCTATTATTTTATTCATATTTCTGGCGTTGTGGAAGAAGGTCTAATGGCCTTAACTACGTCAGAATATACTAAATAAATGAATGAATAAACAAACAAGCAAGCAAGCAAGCAAACAAACAAACAAATAAACATATATTAAAAACAGTTGAACGTAAGGCACATGACGAAATGTTTTCTTTTCGATGCCTGATCTACAGGTTAACTCTGGCAGGCATTTAGCTAAGAAGTTCATTAATTCAAGTACGTGAACGCTATAGAAAGATTCATCTTTTAGGGATGAGAAAAGCTTAGCAAAGACAATTCGTTTTGGTTGTCTGTAGTTGGATTTCCGAGATTTCCGAAAAGCCTAACAACCAGTTTAATTAAAAATAGAAGCAGAAAGGAAAACACAGGCAACGACGGGTAATTTCATCCAGTTTACTATAATTTTAATAGAACAATAGAAAAAAATTGGTAGGAAAATTAAAATTTCGCAATAGCCTACTATAATATTGTACAAGATATAAACATATGGACATTGCGATAGTTGTTTTCTTTACAGTCCGACACGGTTTAATAAACTAGTGTGAGAAATGAAGCTTCGCCAAGTTAAAGGATAACATTTAAAAACAGGCAGACAAAAACAGAAATAAAAACGTAAAAAAAAGCACAATAATATTTGAAAAAGGTATTATAAATTTTAAAAAGGCATAAATATATTTTAGCAAGAAGTTTAAATTATATCAACGTAACTCACATAATATTTATTTCGTAAGTGACACATGTTGACTTATAAAATACTTTTTTTTTCGTGATTAACTGTCTTTTTACAAACCTTGCATAACAAAACTGTTCCATTGGTTGAAAACACATGGGCACCAAATTACTAACGTAAGCATGAAGTTTACTTTTCAATGGTTTACTGAATTTAGGCATTCTAGCTAACCGAACTTATACCTTCTGTCACCCGACCTACTGTTCCTCACTCAAATTTCTTTCTCCTACAATAATAAACACGTGTAGCACAAAATTGTAACAGTAAGATTAGAAAATATGAAAGCAAACAATTGGAAATGCTACGTGACAACTGCTATGGGAACGAGCTTAATATTTAAAATTATAAAGCTGATTGTTGGTATCGTGAAGACATGACAGTATTATATTTGTAACTGTGGATTATCGATCATTATTCATATTACACCAATAGTATTAAAGCACGATTATTAGCAGATTAAGCACAGAAATAAATTACTTTTATTTACTATTGTTAGTAAAGTTAGTCATTGTTTCAAATATTTAAATTTCATACACATTATATTACAATTAATTAGAAAATTGCAAATAAACAAGAAATATTGCTATAAAATGACGAAAAAGGTATTTATTAGTAAGAAACACCTTAAAAAGGAAAAACAAAAATTGGCTCTCTCACTTTCATTTACTCCAAATCACATTTATATCTATGCAAATAATGATTTACTCCCAATCAGTAAAAAAGGCATTTTGTCAAACATCCTGGCTCTAGTTATTACTAATATCTTTATTTCCTTCTCCAAAACAACTACAATCAATATCATCGTCGTCGTCCTCAACATCATCATGATCATCATTATCACCATCACTATAACCGCAATATATTTTGTTATGTGTGAAAGAGAACTCCAATTATAGTTTTTATCATCATCATCATCATCATCCTTCACGAATTAGGCCTCTGTAGACCTGTTTCGGCCCCATTTAGCAGTCTTCTAAAAGATCTTCCTGGTCGACGATGTCCTCTAAGTTTATACTGCATCATAATTTTTGGGATTTTCCATTCTTCTTACATGATCTTGCCAATTTAATTTGTATCTGTTGATTTTTTCTTCTACTGATTCTACTTCTAATTGTTCTAAAATTTCGTCATTCCTTTTTCGGTATAAAAGAGTATATTATATTAATAATTAACATAAACATAATTTTATTAAGTTAATTGAAAATTTAAAACACAATAATTTAGGCTTTATATAAAAAATCTTTCACTTGCAATGTCAAACTACTACTAAACAATATGCATAAACATTTTCCTTAGGTTCTGGTAAATCGTTTATGAGGAAATGGAAAAAAACGAAAAAAAAAAAAGAAGAAGTCGTCACTCCCGTGTTTATAATTTGTTATAATTATTGTGAACTGAAATAAAGTAATCCTAGTTAGTTATTGTGGATTAACTCAGTAAATAGTAAATAGTTTATGAGAAAATGTAAAAAAAAATAAAAAATAAAAAAATAAAGTAGTCGTCACTCCCGTGTTGTAATTTGTTATAATTATTGTTAACTGAAATAAAATAATCCTAGTTACTTATTGTGGATTAACTCAGTAAATAGTAAATAGTTTACGAGAAAATGAAAAAAAAAAAAAACGAAAAAATAAAAAAATAAAATAGTCGTCACTCCCGTGTTGTAATTTGTTATAATTATTGTTAACTGAAATAAAATAATCCTAGTTACTTATTGTGGATTAACTCAGTAAATAGTAAATAGTTTACGAGAAATGAAAAAAAAAACGAAAAAATAAAAAAAATAAAGTAGTCGTCACTCCCGTGTTGTAATTTGTTATAATTATTGTTAACTGAAATAAAATAATCCTAGTTACTTATTATGGATTAACTCAGTAAATAGTAAATAGTTTACGAGAAATGAAAAAAAAAAAAAAAAAAACGAAAAAATAAAAAATAAAGAAGTCGTCACTCCCGTGTTTAAAATTTGTTATAATTATTGTGAACTGTAATAAAGTAATCCTAGTTACTTATTATGGATTAACTCAGTAAATAGTAAATAGTTTATGAGAAAATGGAAAAAAAATAAAAAAACGAAAAATAAAATAATGAAGTCGTCACTGCCGTGTTTAAAATTTGTTATAATTATTGTGAGCTGAAATAAAGTAATCCTAGTTACGTACTGTGGATTAACTCAGCGAGGTCTGTTTCATGATTGGTGAAAATTTTATTTGTCTATCTGCTATAGTTCTGAAGAAAACTCAATTTCTTTTGAGGTAAGGTAATGCACACGGAACAGCTGGCAGTGCCCTTAACGCAGAAGATCCACAAAAGTGTTGTTCTTTCAGGTATGGCGAAAACTTTGAGGGAGGAGTTGGAGACGTGGCCGCAGGAGGAATGGGGCGAGTACGTCCAGAAGATGCGGCAGGTTGAGCAGAACGTGATGCAGCGCCTGGGCAAGACGGTGGCGCGTAACGAGAAGGGCCCCAACGTGCTGGTCCACGGCGACTTCTGGATCAACAACATCATATTCGACGACGCCAACCGGGTGCGACTCTTGGACTTCCAGCTCGTCAACTACACATCGCCCGTCCTCGACCTGCACCTCTTCCTCTGCACTAGCGCCAACTTCGACGTGCGCGTCCATCATACCGACACCCTATTGCAGGTGAGAGTACTGCTGAACGTAAAGAAACTTGCTTTAACCTGTTAGTTTATATTTGTAAGATTCATCAACCGAATATCAGAGCATTCGTCAAAAGTAGACGATTGTGTTGGCTAGGAAATATTCTGCAGAAAGATGCAACCACCCTATTTAGGACTTCTCTTGAATTAGAACAATGTTGCAGAAGTCCCCTCGAAATACTTAGATTTAGGTGGAAGGACAAAACTGTGCGAGGTCTAGGAACCAAAGGAAGATCGAGCAGGAGACAAAGGTACATGGAGACGAATTGTTAGGCCAAAAACCTTCTGGGGTTTATAAAGCTACTCAGTATAGCGGTATGTACACATGAGATACTTTAAGAAGTTCTATGAATTAGTGAGTGAGTGAAGGAGTAGATATGAAAAATTAACTGTTGGGTGAATGAATGAGTAGATATGTGAGTTAATAAACAACATGAAAAATTTATCAATGAACTGTTGGATAAATGAATTAGTAGATATGTGAGTTAATAAACAACATGAAAAATTTATCAATGAACTGTTGGATAAATGAATGAGTAGATATGTGAGTTAATAAACAACATGAAAAATTTACCAATGAACTGTTGGATAAATGAATGAGTAGATATGTGAGTTAATAAACAACATGAAAAATTTATCAATGAACTGTTGGATAAATGAATGAGTAGATATGTGAGTTAATAAACAACATGAAAAATTTATCAATGGACTGTTGGATAAATGAATTAGTAGATATGTGAGTTAATAAACAACATGAAAAATTTATCAATGAACTGTTGGATAAATGAATTAGTAGATATGTGAGTTAATAAACAACATGAAAAATTTATCAATAAACTGTTGGATAAATAAATTAGTAGATATGTGAGTTAATAACATGAAAAATTTATGAATGAACTGTTGGATAAATGAGTTAGTAGATATGTGAGTTAATAAACAACATGAAAAATTTATCAATGAACTGTTGGATAAATGGATGAGTAGATATGTGAGTTAATAAACAACATGAAAAATGTATCAATGAACTGTTGGATAAATGAATATGTGAGTTAATAAACAACATGAACAATTTATCAATGAACTGTTGGATAAATGAGTTAGTAGATATGAGAGTTAGTGAAAAACAAGAAAAATTAATTAATGAAATCTTGGGTGACCGAGCTAGCTAGCGGAGTGGTAGAGGGCTGGCCTCGCGATCGGGAGGTCCCATGGGCCGGCAATCCTAACTAAGGTTTTTCATGGTTTCCTCAGTTATTTCCAGGCAAATGCCGGGATTGTACCTCTTGAAAGTCCGGCCATGGACGGCGATCCTTCCCTTAATCCTGTCATATGTGTGAGTGTAGGTTGCGGATAGAGGAGACGGCCTCCAGATATGGAGGGTGGCTGCGAATATATTGAATAAGCAGTCGTGGACAGCCGATAAGGGGTGGTCCTCCAGCTTGGGGGTTGGGCGAAGGGCTAACAACCCATCACCGTAAAAAAAACAGCTTGTTACGAATCCCCACAATAAACCTCGGAATAGGACTGATTCTCTAGCACGACCACAGCAAAGCTCGGGAGGAAATTAAACTCAGAATAAATATGGGAAATGCGTGTTATTATTCGGTTGAGAAGCTTTTATCATCCAGTCTGCTGTCAAAGAATCTGAAAGTTAGAATTTATAAAACAGTTATATTACCGGTTGTTCTTTATGGTTGTGAAACTTGGACTCTCACTCTGAGAGAGGAACATAGGTTAAGGGTGTTTGAGAATAAGGTGCTTAGGAAAATATTTGGGGCTAAGCGGGATGAAGTTACAGGAGAATGGAGAAAGTTACACAACACAGAACTGCACGCATTGTATTCTTCACCTGACATAATTAGGAACATTAAATCCAGAAGTTTGAGATGGGCAGGGCATGTAGCACGTATGGGCGAATCCAGAAATGCATATAGAGTGTTAGTTGGGAGACCGGAGGGAAAAAGACCTTTAGAGAGGCCGAGACGTAGATGGGAGGATAATATTAAATTGGATTTGAGGGAAGTGGGATATGATGATAGAGACTGGATTAATCTTGCACAGGATAGGGACCGATGGCGGGCTTATGTGAGGGCGGCAATGAACCTTCGGGTTCCTTAAAGCCATTTGTAAGTAAGTAAGTAAGTAAGAGTGAATGATGTGTAATGTCTTAAATGTTTGTGTTGTATCGGAGGCGGCCCTGGCATTGAGCTGATCCCTCATCCGGGGAGGCCCTCCATGTCCTTGTGTGATCAAAAAAGTATGTATGTGATCCATAGAGTAATTCCTCTCCCGACAGGTCCGGGTGGCGTGGGTCGTGTAAATGCACCTAGAAGGGAGAGGTTAAACTGACAGAAAGAAAGAAAGAAAGAAAGAAAGAAAGAAAGAAAGAAAGAAAGAAAGAAAGAAAGAAAGAAATCTTGGTTGAATGAATGAGTAGAAATGTGAGTTAATGAACAACATGAAAAATTAGTTAATAAACTATTGGGTGAATGAATGAGTAGATAATGTGAGTTAATGAACAACATGAAAAATTAGTTAATGAACTGTTGGGTGAAGGAATGAGTAGATAATGTGAGTTAATGAACAACATGAAAAATTAGTTAATGAACTGTTGGGTGACTGAATGAGTAGATAATGTGAGTTAATGAACAACATGAAAAATTAGTTAATGAACTGTTGGGTGAATGAATGAGTAGATAATGTGAGTTAATGAACAACATGAAAAATTAGTTAATGAACTGTTGAGTGAATGAATGAGTAGAAATGTGAGTTAATGAACAACATGAAAAATTAGTTAATGAACTGTTGGGTGAATGAATGAATAGAAATGTGAGTTAATGAACAACATGAAAAATTAGTTAATGAACTGTTGGGTGAATGAAAGAGTAGAAATGTGAGTTAATGAACAACATGAAAAATTAGTTAATGAACTGTTGGGTGAAAGAATGAATAGAAATATGAGTTACTGAACAACATGAAAAATTAGTTAATGAACTGTTGGGTGAATGAATGAGTAGAAATGTGAGTTAATGAACAACATGAAAAATTAGTTAATGAACTGTTGGGTGAATGAATGAGTAGATAATGTGAGTTAGTATAGCCTAGTGTAGTCTAGTTGAAATTCAGTATATACAGAAGGGTTTTGCAATATAGTCTACTAGTGCAACACAAAGTTTTAGCGTTTATACTTAATACAAGTCAGAAATATTCATGCAGCGTTGTTGAATGTCATGAATTCATCTACAGAATAGAACGCGTGAGTAATTACGTACTTCTTTGCTTTGGCCCTAAATAATCTTATGTTTTGAATTTGATTTTTAATACCCATAGGCAGGCTATTAAAAATGTTTACTGCCATATAACGCACTCCTTTTTGATACCACGATAGACTTGCCGATGGAGTATGAAAGTTATTTTTTGACTAGTACCTATTTATGCTATAAACTGTTGAATTAGTTACAAAATTTTCGCGATTACATACGAGGAAGTTCATGGCATTATTTGTAGTTTTTTTTAATGGTTCTATATGATTCCCTAGATTTGACACGTATTATACTATTATTCTATTATTACTGTTTTTTGTAGTAGAAAAAGCATATACTGTTCCTATATGTAGAATTTCCCCAGAATATTATTCCAAAACTCATTACCGAGTGGAAGTATGCAAAGTACATTGTTTTTAAAGTATTGAATTTACTCGAAAAATCGAAAAATCGAAAGAGAATTGGGAGGAAAAATTTTAAAAGGTACGCAAAACGCGTCCTTGCAAGGGGTTGGGGGCTGTACAAAACTAAATATGTGAGCTCCAAGCCTGTTGGCCACTAGTCTCACTCCGGGTTACGCTGCTCCACTGAAGGAACTCTAGAAAATTTTGAAGGGGAAGCCGAAATTGGACGTAACCTCTTAGGTACCACATACGCGAGGGGGACTGAGATTTGATCAAGTGATCACGGAACGGGAAGAGGAAGAGCTGGCTGGTGTTTGCCGTTAGGATGGCAAGACGCTGTCATCTGTTGTTCGATGACAAAGCATGTGAAGGCCGTCGGAAGAAGCGCCGTGAAATCTAAATCTGCAATTTGAGAGGTCCCTGTCCTTTCAATTTGCGACTAATTGAGTGACCTCGTATATTTAATAGACTATTTATAGTATCTGAACTAGGGCATACATCGTTTATAATAAGGGGGGGAATATATATATGGGGAAGGGCATATAGGTCCGTGGCCCATTTCTTATAGGGTTCATCCCGACATTTGTCTTACGCCTTAGGAAAACCACGGAATACCTTAGGTAGGATGAGTTGTCTCATATAAGAGACTAGCTAATTTGGCTATTATGTAGGAGGTGATTGTTGTCATGAGCCTTGTTGAATCGTCTCAATTTTGAGACAAGCCATTTGGCTATATGATGGCTCAATTACGAAGAGGGGGGAGAGATGTAATTACTATCTCTTACATAGATCTAATAGCAAAATATGCTGAATTTAGTTTGCGGGTAATATTTCTTTAATATGATTTTTATAATTTAATATAATATATTATCGATTTATAAGCGAATAAATTTGGTTGTATTGGTTGACGAATGAGTAGAGTGTAGCGCGTTCTGACTTGCAATTATTTAATTTAGCCTAGAGGGATCTTCACTTGGATTTTCCTCACATTTGGAGATGAAACCGTACCTATTAGAGAATCTCGTTTCCATAGTGACGATTGTGTGTTGTTGCAGGAGTACCACCGCGTACTATGCTCAACGCTGACGGCCCTGGAATACTCTAAGCCGCTGATGACTCTGCAGGAAGTCCACGAGGAGTTCGACAGGAAGTCGTCACACGGCGTGTGGGCTATGATTGGCCCTGCAGCCTGCATGCTGACTGAGCCTGATAATGGATTCGATCTGGACAAGGCCCTGATGACGGGCGAGATCCCCGGCCCCAGCATGTACAACGACTACTACAGGACGGTACTTAAGTGGATGTTGCCCGTTCTGGACAAGAAGGGAGCCTTCAACAATCCCTAACAGTAATATCATATTAATAATAATAAAATTGTAATAGTAATTATAAAGAGTGGACCAATTCTGAAATATAAAGGTCTAATGATTGACATGGAAACCACGTGGAGCACAAATATAAATCACAAAACTGATTCTGGGTTCATCTGGGAATGTATTATATTTGCTGCGAAAGTATACGTACATAGAATTTAAAAAAAACTCTACTATAAATTGCGCTCCTTCGGAGCGGGAGAGCTGTGTTTACCGCTCGCCGAAACGGAGAGGAAGATACGTCAGAATGACATAGACTTGCTGTAGTTAGAGGAGAGGGAAACGACCACTCAGTTATATAGTGGAGTGCAGTGTGTAGGCCTATTGTCAGTAACTGTTTCACGTTGCTTACCTACTGCTACAGTACAATATGGAGGAATCTAAAAGACGGAACATAACATTTAACGATTTACAGCTCGAACGTATTGATCTTCAATGTGACCTAAGGGCTAAATATCGTTTCATTAATACTACTAGCCTGGTTGAGTTTTACAAGACTAAACATTAGCAATAATATCCACGACTACACAGGCTGGCTGTGAAAATGATTCCTATGTTTGGCTCAACATTTATACTTGTGAGCAACTGTTTTCTATAAGCCTAATCAACTTTAATAAAGGCAGAAATCGAACATCTGTAACTGATATTTCATTATGATCAGTAGGCTACTGTTCCTTTCAGCTGCCAACAGCATAAAACCTCGTTTTTGATGTACTCATAAATAAAAATATAACAAAATGATATTGTACATTTAAGTAGCTATAGAATTTCTATTATTTCTGTAAAATAAATATTTCTTTATTAATTAATAATAGTCCAAGATAGTTTTGCAAACACTGAACGGGAATTCATTTCATAAACACTCGTACTAGTACTTCCTTTTGTGTATATTTTGTACGAGATCACCCCTTCTTCCAGTCCACCATTATACAGAGCGCAGCTAATATCTGCATTCCGCTCATGAGCCGGCTCGGAGAGCGCAAACCTTGTGCAGGGCTGGTCTATATGATGTAATGTAAGAGTTTATAAAATTTTTGAAGTTAACTGTCAAAATGATAGTAGCAATGAAATTGGCAAAAAGTGTATTAGCAAACGAATGTTTCTATGGTCTAAAGAAATATATAAAATCCCTTTTAATATCAAGAAAAGCTAACCTATTGTAATTACAAGGTAGTGGCAAGACCGATAGTGAGATAATATCCGTCAGAAACATATGACGTACATCAAACAGATGAAGATGCACTGGGTACATTCGAAAGACAATTACTCAGGTTCATCTTTGGAGCTATATGTGATGGAGAACAATGTAGTAGTATTAGTAGTAGTATGTATTTATTTAACCAGGTAGAGATAAGGCCGTCAGGCCTTCTCTGCCCCTCTACCAGGAGATTCCAACTATAATATGAACAATAAAATTACAATGTAGGCGAACATATAAATGTGAGCTTTACAGTCTATACAGTGAGCCAGAGAAGATGTACATATGAAAATGAATAGATTACTGTAAGATGTGTTGATCATGTGATGAGATTGGAGGAGGACCGCTTAATAAGGAGGGTGTTTATTGTAAATCAGAAGGACGTAAACAAAGAGGAATAGAAAAAGTTAAGAAGGGAAGATAGAGCGGAGAAAGACGCTAAAACAACGAGAAAAAGAAATTGGATAAGGTTGGTAACAAATAGAGAAGTTTGGAAAGCACATCTGAGGAAGACTAAGAACCTCATAGGCATTAGAGTCAATAACGATCATAATGATGACGAATATGCGTGATTTGATTAATTATGTAATATTATTTGTAAATATGATTTTTAATAAATGGAATAAAACATGTGGAGATAAACAATCTACATGTTCGTATAAGCAAAGGATAATTAGCAATTGTCTAAACTAACCTAACCTAACCTAACCTAACCCTAAACGATCACACATTCGTATATACAAGGCATACGAAAAGCACAAACTAATCTAACTAACTTATCACAGGTTCGTATATGCAAGGCATATCTAATCTAAATCTAAATCTAAATCTAAATCTAATCTAATCTAATCTAATCTAATCTAATCTAATCTAATCTAATCTAACCTGATCTAACACAGATTCGTATATGCAAGGCTTACGAAAAGCTTAAACTAGCCTAAACTAACCTACCAAAGATTCGTGTATCCAAGGCATACGAAAAGTCTAAACTACACCAGCTCAACATAACCTAGTCGGACCTAACCTGTTACACATTCGTATATGCCTCAACTAGACTAACCTAACCTGTTACAGAATTCGTATATCGTCGGTTTCTTGGTAAAAGTGACCAAGTCACATTCCAAGGATTTCAAGCATTATGAAAATTAAAGACATAATTTTATATAAAAAACTAATAATATAGCACATTTACCTTCAAAATAATGTATTAATAACATGTAAAGAAGTACAGTTATCTTTGGATTGATCATTAAACATTTAAGTGCCTTTTCCAACAATTTTGCATTTTGGACTTTTGTCACTTTTACCAAGAAACCGACGATATGTAAGACGTACGAAAAGCCTGAATTAAACTAACCTAACCTAACCTGTCCCAGATTCGTGTATGTAAGCATGTAAAAGGCCTAAACTAGTCTAACCTAACCTGTTACAGACTCGTATATGAAGGCATACAAAAATCTCAACTAGCCTAACCTGATCTGTCACAGATTCGTATATGCAGGCATATGAAAAATCTAAAATAGCCTAACCTAACCTGTCACAGATTCGTATATGCAGGCATATGAAAAATCTAAAATAGCCTAACCTAACCTGTCACAGATTCGTATATGCAGGCATATGAAAAATCTAAAATAGCCTAACCTAACCTGTCACAGATTCGTATATGCAGGCATATGAAAAATCTAAAATAGCCTAACCTAACCTGTCACAGATTCGTATATGCAGGCATATGAAAAATCTAAAATAGCCTAACCTAACCTGTCACAGATTCGTATATGCAGGCATATGAAAAATCTAAAATAGCCTAACCTAACCTGTCACAGATTCGTATATGCAGGCATATGAAAAATCTAAAATAGCCTAACCTAACCTGTCACAGATTCGTATATGCAGGCATATGAAAAATCTAAAATAGCCTAACCTAACCTGTCACAGATTCGTATATGCAGGCATATGAAAAATCTAAAATAGCCTAACCTAACCTGTCACAGATTCGTATATGCAGGCATATGAAAAATCTAAAATAGCCTAACCTAACCTGTCACAGATTCGTATATGCAGGCATATGAAAAATCTAAAATAGCCTAACCTAACCTGTCACAGATTCGTATATGCAGGCATATGAAAAATCTAAAATAGCCTAACCTAACCTGTCACAGATTCGTATATGCAGGCATATGAAAAATCTAAAATAGCCTAACCTAACCTGTCACAGATTCGTATATGCAGGCATATGAAAAATCTAAAATAGCCTAACCTAACCTGTCACAGATTCGTATATGCAGGCATATGAAAAATCTAAAATAGCCTAACCTAACCTGTCACAGATTCGTATATGCAGGCATATGAAAAATCTAAAATAGCCTAACCTAACCTGTCACAGATTCGTATATGCAGGCATATGAAAAATCTAAAATAGCCTAACCTAACCTGTCACAGATTCGTATATGCAGGCATATGAAAAATCTAAAATAGCCTAACCTAACCTGTCACAGATTCGTATATGCAGGCATATGAAAAATCTAAACTAGCCCAACGTAACCTGTTACAGATTCGTATATGCAAGACATACGAAAAGCCTAAACTAGCCTAACCTAATCTGTCACAGATTCGTATATGCAAGACATACGGAAAGCCTAAACTAGCCTAACCTAATCTGTCACAGATTCGTATATGCAAGACATACGAAAAGCCTAAACTAGCCTAACCTAATCTGTCACAGATTCGTATATGCAAGACATACGAAAAGCCTAAACTAGCCTAACCTAATCTGTCACAGATTCGTATATGCAAGACATACGGAAAGCCTAAACTAGCCTAACCTAATCTGTCACAGATTCGTATATGCAAGACATACGAAAAGCCTAAACTAGCCTAACCTAATCTGTCACAGATTCATATATGCAAGACATACGAAAAGCCTAAACTAGCCTAACCTAATCTGTCACAGATTCGTATATGCAAGGCTTAGGAAAAGCCTAAACTAGCCTAAACTAATCTGTCACAGATTCATATATGCAAGACATACGAAAAGCCTAAACTAGCCTAACCTAATCTGTCACAGATTCGTATATGCAAGGCTTAGGAAAAGCCTAAACTAGCCTAAACTAATCTGTCACAGATTCATATATGCAAGACATACGAAAAGCCTAAACTAGCCTAACCTAATCTGTCACAGATTCATATATGCAAGACATACGAAAAGCCTAAACTAGCCTAACCTAATCTGTCACAGATTCGTATATGCAAGGCTTAGGAAAAGCCTAAACTAGCCTAAACTAATCTGTCACAGATTCATATATGCAAGACATACGAAAAGCCTAAACTAGCCTAACCTAATCTGTCACAGATTCATATATGCAAGACATACGAAAAGCCTAAACTAGCCTAACCTAATCTGTCACAGATTCGTATATGCAAGACATACGAAAAACCTAAACTGTCACAGATTCGTATATGCAGGCATACAAAAGGCCTAAACTAACCTAACCTGTCACAGATTCCCGCAGCTTAGAACTTAGAAAAATGCAAGCTAGAAGTTTCGAGTGCTGTAGAAAATCTATTATGTTATTAGGAATATCCCCTATCTAACTCCCAACCCCCACATTTCATCTCTCGTAAGTTGGCATGTCTGATGCGCTCTGTGATCGTCATGTATGACGTCCTAAGATTTTTAGTTCAGTATTTCGCCATTACAGCTGTTCGTTTGGTCGCACAATACAACTCTGTTAATTCAGTAGTAAAATGATGAGTTCTTTGAGGTCGTGATAACATTATTAAATGCTGTGCAAGTTTCTCTTTCTGTAATAAGGGACATTTAAAGAATTCCAGAGACTTTTCTGTGTTATTGGCATGGAAATTAACAGAACATCAAAAGTTTGAGTTTGTAGTATCACATTTCTCTGCTAGTGTTGTACTGGATGTGTCTAAACGTTGCGTAGTGTTTCTTACAAGAAATCGTTTATGATATTTGGTGAATGGTGCAGTGTGAGATCGTGCACAAGACTTCAAGAACAAGAACTGGATCAGAAGCCATGTGCGCCGGATTCAACGTGCGGTGGTACGGGAGCGGTTATGTGTGGACGGGCGAAGCTCTGTCAAATGGAGAACTAGGTAATCAACAGACGATTGATGACTACAAAGTAGATTAGAAGGATGTGGTGTAATTTAGCAATAAAAGGGTCTAGTAGAAATTCCGATACCAGACTTTGGAACGGTTTTCTTATGTGATTTCTGTGGTGATGTATTTCGTGTTACGTCTTTAGTTATCCATTTATGTGATGTAGGATAGAAGTCTGTTGGTTTAGAAGGCAGTGGATTTGAGTATTTAGGTTTTTGGTGTTGGTATAATTAATATTGAAGGTTCGGTATGTTAGCGCACCTGTAAACGAACTTTTCACAATATTTTGCCATAATACATTTAACTCTTATTGAAGTATATTTGGAATTATCACTTCACTAACACAATTCAGGAGAACTTAAGAAGCAAAATGTTAAAATAATGACTAGTGACTCGAAAGAGTCCCTATGTAGACCTCTTATTGTCATGCTTCCCGCTTCACCAACTAGGTGGCTCCCGATTCGGTGTAGCGGGGATGGCAACATTGCAATAAAATGATTAGATTTGTAGTATTATATGAGAGGATAGGTTCAGATCACATTCCGTCTATGCCATTATCCACAGTTGATGGCACCGAAAATCTCATCGTTCCCTTCCTCATATTACGTCACATTACGGAAATATAGTGGTCTTCTTCACTCACGCACGAAGAATTTCGTATACAGGGTGTTTCCGGGCTGGTGTTACAAACTTTCAGGGATGATGGCGAAGGGCACATGTATCAATTTGAGATAAAGAACCATGGTCCGGAAATGACTGAGTCGAAAGTTATAAGCAAAAATAGTTGTGTGGAAATGGAATTGTAATTTGGTAACACGTCCCTTAACTTTTGGAACAGTCGTGGAAAAATGGTATGGGCCGGATGTCTCCTACGTGGGTACTAGACCCGATACAATCTGTAAGCTTGTCTACTGTTCCCATTGGCTCATCCATATTCGAAAATCAGGTCTGCTTATTCCGCTCTCGTGTACTCCTCCATTTCACTAGGACTGATCGACTGGACACTGCAACTTGTAGACATACACTGCTGTCTACAGACGTGCATATCAGGACCGACCATGTCCGTTACACATTACTCCAACTGTATTGCTTTAGTGTAGTTTTCTATCCCCAATCCTCAGACAGCGCACTGAATGGAATACTATAAGTAGACAACGTAAACAACGTCAGATGAATACAGTATGTGTAAGATATACAAATAAATACACATAATTAAGGTGTACAGAGGAATAAAATTATTTCATTTCCACAGAACTATTTTTGCTTGTAACTTTCGACTCGGTCATTTCGGGACCAGGGTTCCTTATCTCAAATTGATACATGTGCCCTTCGCCATCATTCCTGAAAGTTTGTATCACCACCTCGGAAACACCCTGCATAAGTAAGGTATATACTTGGGGCATGGGAGTCCACACCTGTGGAGTAACGGTCAGCGCGCTTGGCTGCGAAACCAGGTGGCCCGAGTTCGAATCCCAGTAGGGGCAAGTTACCTGGTTGAGGTTTTTTTCCGGTTTTCCCTAAACCCAATACGAGCAAATGCTGGGTAACTTTCGGTGCTGGACTCATTTCACGGCCATTATCACCTTCATTTCATTAAGACGCTAAATAACCTAGATGTTGATACAGCGTCGTAAAATAACCCAATAAAATAAAAAATAAATTGGGGCGTGGTGAGCAGCATACAGCTGTTCAAGTGATCAGATCCAATTTGCACTATTCCATACTATAAATTCTAGCAATTTCGAAGGTATTTTAGGAATGTTTTCTAGTGGCGCATACATATTGAACCTTTACCCAATTCATTTTTTTTATGTTGGCCTGAGCGGATTTTAGAATTATTTGATTTGATTGCTGTGCTTTGGAGAATAGTTTATTACTACGATGAAGGTAAGTAACGGGAATAACGACTGATTTGCGTTTCGCTATGAATTATGTGGGTTAAATGAGGGGATAGCTAAGAGACATGAGGCTGGGATATGTGACAAGGTTAGTGGGTTAGTTGAGGGATATTTAAGTGACGTGAGGCCGACGAATGTGAAAAGATATCAATGATTTAAGTACGTTTTTTCTCTCGTGTGTAGTGAGGGGAGATACCTGGTGTGTTTCGTTGGTTATAACGCCATCTTGTGATGTCATAGTCATGTGACACATCAACATCACTCGTTCCCAAAGAGAACCGGTGGGTTCCACTGTATAGTTACCGAACTGCTGCTTAAATATATTTAATTATTAATTGTGTCTGCAAATAATCAACCGGCAGTTGATGTAATGAGATATGAATAGAGGCGAATAATATTGTTCATTCTAGTGCTGTTCATTTTATTTTGTTTTTGTTCATTTTTGTGAGCGTAGTTTTCTTTTTTCTTGTATACCTACAGATTTTTCACTAATATAAGGACATACAGTAACAACACAATAAGTATTACAGTGAGATAAATGTGAGATTCAATGTCACTTTGAAAATAAGCTTGTGATGATGGGTTCATTACGTAGTTACCCTACACGCAATTTCTGCATACGTGGCAACTCTTATCATAAAGTCAACTTTGGTATTAGGTGATCAGCTCAATGAAAAAAAGATAGGGACTTAGTTCACGTAATAAATTAAAGGTGTTCGCTCTTCTTATTTTTCTATAATTATGTGGATTTCACTTCATTTAATCTTTAGAGTTATTTTCAACTTCATTTTGTTTTCCTCTTTTTTCACACTCTTTCTCCTTTCCTCCTCTTCTTCTTCTTCTTATCATTTTTCTCTCTTTCTGATCGCTTTTCTTCTTTCTTTCTCTGCCTTCTTATTTTTTTCATCACTGTTTCTTCACTCTTAATCTTTTCTTTCTTCCGCTCTTCTTATTGGTTTTGTCTCCTTTCTTCCTCATCCATTTATCTTTCATCTGTTATTTCTTCTACTTCATTTCATTTTCCACATAATCTTCATTGTTTCCTTCTCTTCATCTCCTCTTTCGGATCCCTTATTCCTTCTAGTTCTTCACTTTCCCTTCTTATACGTCCTTCCTTCATTCTTCCGTCCCCTTTCTCCTCTTGATGTATCCCCCAAGAAAATAATTGTAAGGGATAGGAGATTAGGTGGCCTGGCTGGCCAGATATTGTTACTAATACTCTTCTCCAACCAGGAGATCAACCGTGAAAGGAATGAGCTTACTATTGCCTCATCTATTGGAACGAAGTAGATAGATAATATTACCGTTATAACGCCAGTTTAAAAACCATGCGCTCTCCTGCATAAGTTATTTCCTGTATGAAGAGATTGAAAGATCAGGAGATTAACTGTGATCTAATTTTGTAACTAGGATAGTATCAATATGTCTGTATATATATTATGTTCCAGAAGTATGAGGCCGAAGTAAATCTCCATTCCTTTCGAAAATAGTTAGCGGTGTGGTACAGCGTAACATAAACTCAGGTTTCCGGGCATAAGCTAATCGGCTAATGATAGTATATTGTAACTTACTTACAGACTTACTTACTTACTGGCTTTTAAGGAACCCGGATGTTCATTGCCGCCCTCACATAAGCCCGCCATTGGTCCCTATCCTGAGCAAGATTAATCCATTCTCTATCATCATATTCCACCTCTCTCAAATCCATTTTAATATTATTTTCCCATCTACGTCTCGGCCTCTCCAAAGGTATTTTTCCCTCCGGCCTCCCAACTAACACTCTATATGCATTTCTGGATTCGCCCATACGTGCTACATGCTCTGCCCATCTCAAACGTTTGGATTTAATGTTTCTAATTACTGTTCTCCAACCAGGAGATCAACCGTGAAAGGAATGTGCTTACTATTGCCTCATCTGTTGGAGCGAAGTAGATAGATAATATTACCGTTATAACGCCAGTTAGAAACCATACGCTCTCCTGCATATGTTATTTCCTGTATGAAGAGATTAAGGGCCGTATTCATAGACATTTTTAGCGTGGGCTTTCGGTGGATTATCAGCGTTTTTCGTATTCATAAACCAGTGTTAGCGATAGGATATGATTTGAATTCTGTACTAGTAACCAGTGGATAGCCGGGGCTAGCTTAGTACGCTCGTAGCGCGTGCTGCGAAATGTCTATGAATACCACCCTAAAAGATCAGGAGACTAACTGTGGTCTAATTTTGTAACTGGGGTAGTATCAATATGTCTGTATCAATGTTATGGTTTGTGCTGTGAGAGCTAGCCAATAGAGATAAGAGTATCCACGTGTGTGACCTTATGACATCTTATGACATCAACATTCATTCACAGCATTACCCCCCTTCGTCTCATCCGGCGGAGACTTTCTCGTGGTTTGAGCACAGTACTGGATATGAATCCTATAGATTCAAAATCCCCTATATCCACTTTCACAAATTGAAGGATTTTGACAGTAATTGGTTCCAAATAGAGGGAATTTTCAACCCAACAGCGACTTTTAATAAATCTTTTGCTTTAAATTGAGTGACTTTTGGAATTCAAACTATATAAATAGTTAGAATTCATTCTTAGCATAATTCAATTGTGAACAAAATGGTCTTCAGGGGATTTATAATCTAGAGGATTCAATTCTCTCCCGAAGTCCCTTTCCAATTCTAGTAAGAACCTATCTGCGATATGAGCAGGTCTTGAACCCTGCTGAAACCAGGCAGAGTGTTACCAGTGATGTCTATTTACATCAATTTTTATTACCAGGATTCATTCCGCAAATTGATAGAAAGAAAAACAATCATTAAATAATCTAAAGGGTATAAAAACATTCACGAATATTACTTGATCTGAAAAAAAAGGCAGGCTGATGATATTGTAAATCTAAAACACTGAAGATTTTTAAGTGCTTATTTTACGATGTTTTATCAACTGCTATGGTTATCTAGCGTCTCAATGAGATGAATGTGATAATGCAAGCGAAATGAGTCCAGGGTCCAGCGCCGAAATTTGCCCAGCATTTGCTCGTAATGGGTTGAGGGAAAACCCTGGAACAAATCTCAGCCAGGTAACTTGCCCCAACCGGGATTTGAATCCGCGCCGGCTCTTTCCACGGTCAGATATGTTAATAGTTACTCCACAGTGGTGAACTGCACTCAAGTATATTGTAAATCAGCAAGATAATAATATTTAATAAAGCAGAGAATAGTATAAAATGAGTCCACACCTGTGGAGTAACGGTCAGCGCGTCTGACTGCGAAACCAGGTGGCCCGGGTTCGAATCCCGGTCGGGGCAAGTTACCTGGTTGAGGTTTTTTCCGGGGTTTTCCCTCAACCCAATACGAGCAAATGCTGGGTAACTTTCCGTGCTGGACCCCGGACTCATTTCACCTTCATATCATTCAGACGCTAAATAACCTAGATGTTGATACAGCGTCGTAAAATAACCTAATAAAATAAAAGTATAAAATGAAAATTGATGATATTGTAATCAGTGATATATTTATACATCTAGTAATTAATACGTAGTATAGTACGATACAAAGTTGGGAAGTGCTTTTTACAAAATCGAGAAAAAGTTTTAAAAACGAGCACAGCGAGTGTTTCAGTTTCCGAGATTTTGTAATGAACTTCACAAACGTGTAGTGTACAATATTTTTTGCACGATTATATTTTAAAAATTGCAAATACAGGTAGGACCGCTCGAATGTACATAATTTCAATTGTATGTGACTGGTAAACGGTTGAAGATAGAAACCTACAGTAACGTTCATATGAAAGGTAAACTCAACAAGTTTCGATATGCACATCACCATATCTCTACGTGAGCTCCAGCTGTCACTGTGACGATATCGAGGCGATGAACGATTTCTTGCCAAGCACGTTGGAGCATGTCTTCTGGAATGCTCTCAATAGCCTCTATGATGCGCTCCCGAAGATCACGAAGGTCTCTGACTGGGGTGGCGTACACTTTATCTTCGACGCAGCCCCAGAGAAAGAAATCGAACGGTGTTAAATCCGGAGATCTCGGGGGCCAAGTGATCGGTCCTCCCCTACCAATCCAGCGGCCAGGGAACACGCTGTCTGAAGTCGTACGAACGTCATTGAACCAGTGTGTAGGAGCGCCATCTTGCTGGAAAAGGATGTTAGGCTGCAGGTGTTCAATTTGTTGAAAGAAGAACTGCTCCAGCATGTCTAGATATGTGGTACCACACACAGTCTTCTCGGCGAAGAACAACGGTCCAATGACCTGCTGCTGTGACGAACCGCACCACACATTTAACTTGGGACTATCACGAACGTGTTCTTGCATAGCGTGAAGATTCTGCGATCCCCAGATCCGCACATTATCTCGGTTTACTTTACCTGACACATGGAACGTGGCTTCGTCCGAGAAGAAAATCTTGG
The DNA here is from genome assembly GCF_040183065.1 of Periplaneta americana. Lineage (NCBI taxonomy): Eukaryota > Metazoa > Arthropoda > Insecta > Blattodea > Blattidae > Periplaneta > Periplaneta americana. The sequence goes on from NC_091130.1 coordinate 12,050,357, forward strand.
ACATAAAATCAGGATCAGCGCCGAGACGGTCTAGCATCGTATTGGCGAATTCCACTCTTTTGGGTTTGTCATCCGGCTCCAGACGTTGCATTAACTGCACTTTGTATGCGTACAGTTTCAGACGTTTGTGGACAATTCATTGCAATGTTGATTTTAGTACTTGAAGTTCCCGCGAAGCTCTTCTTAATGACTTCCGCGGGCTTCGCTCATACGCAGCTTGAACATTTGAAACCATTTCGTCGGATGTTCTACGACCACCACCATGCTTCTTCAACACCGATCCTGTAGCTAAAAATGTATCGTGCCACTTCTTAATGCTTTTAGCAGTTGGAGCGTCATGGTTAAACACTCGCCGATACTCCCTTTGAACTCTAAAAATTGATTTAAAATCCGCATACCACAGTCATATCAATTGATGCCCATATGGGCAAGTGCGCGCTTTAGAGCTCAGGAGAGCCTGAGCGCTTTACAGCGGGAAGGAAAGAGACAGACGAGTGAGGTAGTACTGTATATGCCGCTTGGTAGAGCTATATACATGGTTGGCCAGCACTGATTCAATGTATAAACGGAAGAGAACTTATTAAAACTATATCCATGTTAATTTTTAGATCTGTCTGAGAAGTATAAATGCATTATAAGAATTTAAGTTTCAATTTTAATTCTCATTTTTCACGAGTTTCCTTTTTATTCAAAAACAGTATTTTCTTAAGTTTTTACAGAAAGTTGAAATTTTCAGATATGTTTATTTAGTAGCCTTACAGGTACTGAAACAATGTTTTCGTAAATCTAATATATCGTAAATATGTATTACTGAAGAAACGTATTGAAAATTTTTAAAATATTCGCATGGAAATTGTTGGTAAGGAAATGAATTAACAAAGCAACTACTGTTACATCATAAGCAAAAGATACGTGCCCATGCGTTGTAAAAACGTCAGCTCTATAGCTTCAGCAGATTTCGAGAAAATAATTTAATATTCTGATGATAGGAAGTTGCGCACCAATATCACCTTAAAAGCATAATGAGATAAGAGTTTTGTTACGTAATATTAGTTACACTTAAAACAGATACAGCACCTAGGTAACTTTGCTTTGTACTGTAATATTGTTTTGATTAGTTTATTGATTACTTTTATAAGGCTAAAGATACCATCAATATAAATTCCAACTTATCATGTCATAGCCTACTTAATCTCTTTCTTTGGGCTATCACTTTCTTTATGAATGATGCTTCATTCACTTTATATAATACAGTTTTACTACTATGAAATTTATGTGAATATTCCTTCTTAACTCTTTATTACATTATTAACTGCAATATTAAGAAACTGGTGTTAGTACTTTGTTTTACGGATAATGTAGATAATATCAAACAGCAAATAGCCATATAAAATAACACCATAAAATTTCCCGTTCCGTTTGAAGTTTGTGCACCACTGGTTTCTTAATCCAACAGGCTGCTTATTCATATGCACAACCCTTCCTCTTTCTATACTTAGCGCTTGATGCCCGCACACGTCGTCAAGATCAGAAAAATGCGCTTGCTTTGACATCACTGACATACCACAACACGATTTGCGCTTTCATCTGCGGTGTCGTCATTTTGACAATCGATACAATCTACATCTGCGCACCATCTACCGACAGGATTCGAAACTTGTTGAGTTTTCCTTTCATATAAACGTTACGGTAAGGTTCTATCTTCAACCGTTCACCAGTCACATGCAATTCAAAGTAGGTATACATTCGAGCGGTCCACTCTGTACAATATTTTTTTAATTGAAAATTTAGAGCAATATTATTCCAAAGCCTTCGCAAAACTGCACTGTAATGGTAACTAAGTAACAATACTGTAAGTGTATTGTAATGAGTCTATTTCAGTATAGTTTTGTGTTATGAAGAAGTTTCTGTGTAGGAATTCAAACTTTCAATGCTTAACAGCGATAGCTGTAAATACTGCTAAAAATGCGATCGTGCAAAAAAGTTTTTGGATCCTGCTCTCTCGGTGATTTATTAAGGAATACGCATCATCATAACATTAGTTCCATTATAGCTGCAGCATTAAGAGATAATGAGTTCAAGGTTTTCGAAGAAGTGCACGGCCTTGCAAAAAATGCAAGCCACAGAAGAATCGATATAATTGCCTTTAAAGTCAAAAGCAAAGGTTATATTATTGACCTTACCATAAGGTTTGAAAACCATCAATCCCAGCCTTTAGAAGTCCATCAAGAAAAGCAGAGCGTTTATACAATTTCATTTCATATTATAAAGAAAAACACGAACTCGACGATATAGAGGAAGGAGCCTACTAATTGGCGCTAGAGGGACAATTCTAGGGATCCTAGCAAAATTTTGGAAATCTCTTTCCCTTCCAACATCTATTTTAAAAGAAATAACTATTGCCACTATCAGAGGTTCCTTAGAAATTAAAAAAAATTGCTATTATTTACTTTAATTATTTATTAAACTTTTCAGGATTTTTACTATCAGAGGTTTCTTAGAAATTTAAAAAGAACATTGCTATTATTTACTTTATTATTTATTAAACTTTTCAGGATTTTTACTATTGTAAACTTCTTCTTCTGCCTGACAAATGTTAGGCCACAAGACCTGTTACGGTCTCACATAAAACTTTCACGCCATCTCTTAGCAGGACGACCCACAGATCTTTGGCCATGTGGTACATAATCATAAATTGCCTTTGGGAGTCTACTATTACTCATTATTTCCAAATGATGTTTCCAGTTAGACTGATATTGAACAATGTAATCTAAAACTGGATAAGTTTTTAGTTCCTTTAAAATTTCACAATTTCTTTTCAGATCCCATTTAGTATAGCCCACTGTTCTCGGATGAATCGGATTTCAGAAGCCGTTATTCTGCTTTTATCTGCTTTCCTCAGTGTCCTTGCTTCGCTGCCATAGCTGAGCATCGGTCGTGTCAATGTGTTGTAGAGACGTATGCGGGTGTGTTTCTGTTGTAAACTTTAACCCTTAAATTCGCAAAGCTTCATTTCTCACACTAGTTTATTAAACCGTGTCGGACCGTAAAGAAAACAACTATCGCAATGACCATATTCTGTATCTTGTACAATATTATTATAGTATTGTGAAATTTTAATTTTCCTACCAATTTTTTTTCTATTCTATTAAAATTATAGTATCCTATTGGATACTTTGTGAATTTAAGGGTTAATTGTCTTTAACTGAACATTGCATTTAATGCATTATATACATTTATTATTATCTGGTATGCTCTGTGTACTGGCAACCTTAAAATTTGAGGAAGCAAAAAATAAAATACATTATCATCATGATCACCATTATCACCAACATTAACAAACTATTATGGAGTAGGCCTTTGTGAACCATTCCGACATGTAATCCAAAATATTCATCAGATGATTTTCTTGATATTTATGAATGTCTTTTGAATAATACGAGTTGTTGAAAAAAAGCAGCAATATTGTTCATAATATTCTGTAGAAATTGAATTGTTGCAAATGGCTTATAATTACATGAGATCATATGTTTTACCATATGAAGAAAAAAAGTGTAAGGCAGAAAATAGGAAAGATTGGAGAAAGCTGGGTTTGCTGTGAAAGATCTGCCCTTGGGCAGAACACGGAATTAATTAATTAATTATATGTTTAACCTTCGTGACATTCAATTCTTGACCTACGAAATTTGATAATATTTTGTCTAGGTGTAACAATCACTTTTTGCATCCCCAAATTTGACTAGAATCTTCGCTATTTGACTGTCAAAAATTAAATTAGGATTCCTTGCCCATTTTTTTGCAAATGTAAGTTAACTTATGCTTTTGGTGATGTTATGTATGATTATGAATTTCATGTGATTATTTTTATCGCGTTTTGTTACAAACAAAAATATGTCGATGTAAAATGACTTAAATGAAATGCATTTAAGATAGCAAATCACTGCGTGACGTAATAGCCTTCCTTATATTGCAAACAACTTCCCTGATACGCTGCCATTGTACTGGGAGCATTGAAACTCCTGACATCAATTTGTTGGTAAGTAAGATTTAAGTTGTATGAATTTTACGTCCATATTTCTCTAGATAAAGTTCTTAATATAAATTTATGAAAGAAGTCTAGCGTCTAACGTGTCACCTACTTGTAATACATCTGCGGTATCTGTAATGCATCTGTTACTAGAAGAAATTTGAAACATCACAAAACGTAAGAAGATTCGATAGAAAAGACAAGTGTAGCCAGGTTTGGGCGAGTAAATTATCTGTATGTATTTTGCGTGTAATTTACATTTAAAATACCTAATGTAGAAAACTGTTTTATACACGGAGTAATAAACTAACATTTTTTGATTTTGACAATCTGAACACCAATTATTTAATTCGTTTTAAGTCCTGATAAGAAAAATGTCTGTTGCAGCAGAAAAAAAATATATATATTTTTTTTTTGTGATTTTATACTGTAGTTTTTACATAGATTATAACATCTGTTCATACTTACTTTCATTCACTCTAACACTTAGAAAAATAGCGATGCTTTGCTCACTTTCAGTTTGTTTGTTGGAAAAACCCTATACCATCGTAACTAATTATTTTTTTTCGGGGACTTTATATATATTATGAAACACAACTAATAATAAATAAACCTAATATTTAGCAACTAATATCGCTTGTTAGATACATTTTGACAATTAAAATAAAATTAATTAAATAAAACAGTTATTTATTGATTTCCCGAAAGTTTTGTTTTTGTCAGTTGTGGAGTTTTAATAAAAAACGAATGCCCAAGGTTGCGAGTTCGAACCCGGGCCAGGTCGATAGTATTTAATTATGCTTAAATACGACAGGCTCATGTCAGTAGATTTTCTGGCATGTAAAAGAACTCCTGCGGGACAAAAATTCCGGCATACCGGCGACGCTGATATAACCTCGACAGTTGCGAGCGTCGTTAAATAAAACATAACATAACATTTATAATAATAATAAACGATTCTAGTGATAAAGGCCTTTTTATAGTACAACAGTCAAAGGTAAACATTATGATTTAAACATAATAACTCATTAAATATCATAATTTTCCTAATTTTATCTGGTAAATGACTAATCATCAAAGAGATGAGAAGCATGGCTGAATAGACTTTTTGTATGTCAGAACATTAATAAACTTATTTTTTCAATCTTCGCTTCCACTGGCATTACTATCTTTGTTGGTCGTAGGCCATGTCTACAGTTCTGTGTAGAAGCCTTTCAGTTCATCCGGTATGAATTGCAAAAATCTTCTTAAGGTCTCCATTTTTTAACATTAATTGGTATCTTCTAGTTATATACCAGGTTTGTTGGCAGTTCAAATGGTAAATTTTCATCACAAAGTGAACAAAGAAAGGCTAAAAATAAAAGTTGTTGGAGGTTTTACTCGTAATTTGCATGTATTACGTTAAACGACACAAGTCGTCATTTTTGCGTATTGCGTTTTAATCTTTGAGGATATCACGATCGGTACTTGTTTATATGAGGGGAGAGGATGGTATTTTTTTTAACTTTTTTTCCTATTTGGTATAAAATATTAATTTTTTGTATGTATACAACTCATAGCTGTAGCAACTCAACCAAATATAAATATTTTGAAAATAAATTATTTGGGGGCCCAGATTTGAAAAAAAATACCCAATGCAGGATTGTACTAAAACCGATATGTCTAAACCGTTTTTAAAGATAGATTCGAACAGTTTTTTGAAATGTATTTGCAAAAGCATGTTCTACAAACTGTCTGTAACAGAATTTTGATATTAGTCCCTACGTTTGTAAAATAAACAATTAAAATTTAATAACAACAATCTGATTTCCTTTCTTGCAAACAAACGGATGTATTTTTAAAATGAAATCAATCAACAAACTTCTGTTACAGAGAAAAGTATTCTAATAGCCTAAATAATGTGTTATAAATTTCATGCATGTATCTTTAATAGTTCAGAAATTATATCCATTTTTGTCTGGCAATGTAGCAAAAAAAATTAAGTTACCGGAAACCGATAAAAGGGGGCGTGTGATTTAAAAATCCATAACGCAGAAAGTTTAAAAATGACGCCTCAACATCCGATAAGGGCAGAAATACCCACAAAATATTATGCAATGCATTCCACACATATCAAAGAGTATTTTAAAGAAAAACATTTTTTTTTTTTTAAATTTAATTTACCGGAAACAACAATAAAAGAGGGCGAGTGATTTAAAAACCCATAACGCAGGAAGTTTGAAAATGGCGACTCAACATCCGATAAGGGCACAAATACCCACAAAATGTTATGCTATGCATTCCACACATTTCAAAGAGTATTTTAAAGAAAAAATTTTTTTTTTGAAAATTTAATTTACCGGAAACAACAATAAAAGTGGGCGAGTGATTTAAAAACCCATAACGCAGGAAGTTTGAAAATGGCGACTCAACATCCGATAAGGGCACAAATACCCAACAAATATTATGCAATGCATTTCACACATATCAAAGAGTATTTTAAAGAAAAAAAAAATATTGAAAATTTAATTTACCGGAAACAACAATAAAAGTGGGCGAGTGATTTAAAAATCCATAACGCAGGAAGTTTGAAAATGGCGACTCAACATCCGATAAGGGCACAAATACCCACAAAATGTTATGCTATGCATTCCACTCATCACAGGGTATTTTAAAGATTTTTTTTTTGAAAATTTACTCATTTTTCACCAAAAAATACCATCCTCTCCTCTTAATTTATAAATTTATTTAACATTGAGGGATCATCAATATCACCACAGTCATACCATTGTTATCATAAACGTTATCGAGGTGATTTTGCTTTGTTCATTTCCCTTTGTTATTGGTGGTTAAATCTATTCCGTTTAGTGAAATACTGTTTTTGATGATAATGATGATTGATTATGGTGGTGATAGTGATAATGAGGAGCTGGAACATTTTCACGAGCTAAGGAAGGTCGCCGAACGTTGCTCCATGTTCTCTCGCACTCCGTCCCAACGTCACAGCAATTGTCGCAGTTAAGCGGATTAGAGGGTTTGATGGATCCACTTGCAGTCAACTGATATTTGCGTCCTGCTGGGTTGACTGTCAACTGTTACGTAAGCGCTAGCAGTAACTTCGGTGTGCCACATTTAGAGCAAGTTTCTACACGGCGATAGTTCGGTGAATCTTCTCAGGTAATCGATTTTCTAATTCACTAATGACTTTTATTTATAATAATTTTATGCTTCACTTGGAATATTATTTTTTATGTTAGGTGAACACATGTTGTGTTTATCTCGAATAAAATTATGAGATAGATGACAAAGATGACGATGATGATGATGATGATGATGATGATGATGATGACTAATAATAATGACTACAAAGATTATAATCATATTTACGATATAATCATATCTTTGTTATACATTATGAAGATGGAGGCGGCAGCGACGATGATGACGTCGATATCGAAGATAATGTTAAATATTTATGGCAACTGTGACTTTTTTTGCTTATTTTACGACGCTTTATCAACTGTCATGGTTATCTAGCGTCTCAGTGAAATTAAGGTTATAATTCCCACGAAATGAGTCCAGAGTCCAGCACCGAAAGTTACCCAGCATTTGATCTTAATGAGTTGAGGGGAAAACTCTGGAAAAAACCTCAACCAGGTAACTTGCCCCGACCGGGAATCAAACCCGGGCCACCTGGTTTCGCGGCCAGACGCTCTAGCCGTTACTCCACAGGTGTGGACTATATTATATATAGCTATGTATATACATATTAATATAGCAATGATTGATGATAATTAATGGAACGATACTGGAATATTGGTAAGGGAAAAGGAAGTACCCAGCGAAAACCTACTACCACGCATAACCTTTGTCAACAAATTACACTTGCTAACACAGGGATTGCAACCTGCATTACTAACATGTAAATCAAAATTTTTGTTATCTCATAAAAGCTTCATAAATATAAATTTTTCAAACGAATAATTTTAATGTATTTTATACAATATATTATCATGTTGTGTGGTGCTATGTTTCTTAATAACTTCTTTACTGAACTACTTAAGAAAGGTTTGTCGGTTTAGAGCTCAGGTCAATCTGCAGAATTCATAGTTTTTTTTTTTTTTTCGAAAAATTCCTTTACTGTAAATCTCACGTTCATATGGGCTATTATTTACTAAGTGGTTAAGGATTAACTTTGTTGCTGCTTGCAGTCAAAATTTTGGCCTGGAATCCCACTTTTGACATGAATGTTTGTACATTGTGCAGTACTGGAAAACCATTGAAAAATCCTAAGATTAGCCTAATGTTGTATTGCATGTTTCCACGTATTCACATTTTTTTTTTATGTTCTAGTGATATTTAACTTATTTTATATTTTTGTTTTCATATTTTCCGATAATGGTATATCTATAATGTGATAAGTTGATAATCATAATTTTCCTTACTGTGTGTACTTAAAAGTATTGTATTCATTGTATGTTTTGTACTGCACTATTTTATTACTATTATTATTATTATTATTATTATTATTATTATTATTATTATGATTATTATTATTATTATCAATAATTGTCTTATTTTTTATACTTTGTATGTCTCATTTATTTTGACCTGCTGTTCACATTTTATTATGCTTTTTTCTTTCTTTCTGTATGTTATATATTATGTCTGATTTCTGTTTACTTGTTGTTTATATTTTATTGTTATTATTATCTTATTCAGTTTTGTGTGTAAAATTGTAGTTTGTAAATTTGTAGTGTTTTTTGTAAAGCAGTTTTACTCCTGGTTGTGTGTTAGAGAAGGCCGTGTGGCCTTAACTCTGCCAGGTTAAATAAATCATTATTATTATTATTATTATTATTATTATTATTATTATTATTATTATTATATTATTATTAATGCAAATATATTTTTGAGAATACAATCACATTTTTGTGTTAGAAACTAATAAATTTACTGAAAATTATAACATTAATTTTTTTCTTACAGATCGAACTAATCCGTTAATTACCCGCCATGCCGGTAATAGCTCCACCTGATTGGTTAGATAAGAAGTTCCTAGAGACAGCTCTGAAGACAGAAGTTGATAGCTTTGAAGTCAGCGCATTGGGTGCCGTTGGGGATGGCTACACTAGCAACCTCTTCAGGGTGGAAGTGGAGTTGAAGGAGGATAAGCGTCAGTCGGTGATAGTGAAGCGACTGGCCCAGTCTGGAGACGACAACAAGTTCATGTGGGAGTCGACCATGTTCGACAGGGAGACCCTCATGTACAGAGAGACGTTACCTAAGCTGGAAGCCATACTCGAAAGGGCATTTCCAGGTAAGTGTTTCAAACGTATTTTTTTTCATTAGATTTTCTTTAGTATAGTTAGAATAATCTGTAATTAATCTAACTGAATGTATTTTTTTTTATTTAATTTTGTGTTTAGTTGTAGTTTAGTCAACTGAAAACTTTGAACCTCATGACACCAATAAGATATAATTCATGAAGCAATTAAGTCTGGAGATAATGGGGTAGGGTAGCAGGTTCCTTTCCCTCTCCATTGCATACATCGCTGACTAGTAACACATTACACTAATTAGATTTAGATGCAATCCTATACAAAAAAAATTGTTCTTCTTCTGACACACATCGTCAAATGAGATGTACTCATATACAATATCAGCCAGAACTTCAATCAGAGGTGTTTGTGTTTAGTATAGAAAAAAAATTAAAGTCTCATAAGAAAAATAAAATGGAATTAAAAAGCTGATGTGTGTCGTGAATTCTATAGTTGGACAATTCGGAAAAACAAGACCAAATTATTAATAAGTTTAGGCCTATATGTGAACTTATGTATCGACAATGAAACTGTTACAAAAGCCTGAAAATTACACAATTCTTTATCATTACTCTTTCCTTGAAAACTTAAGACCCTTGTTATGCACTACGTAACATAGTTTAGTGTATATAGAGATTTGGCATGGAAACCAGTTATATGTAAATACCATTTTCCTTGTATGTTTCACAGGATAATTATATAAGGAAAATTAATGTTGACAGACTAAACCACGAACAACTATTTTATTTTCTTAATAACGTCAAAGGAATAAATAAGTAGACAGACAGACAGACGCACAGATAAATACATAAATAAATAAAGTGGATAAGTGAATAAATCAATAAATGAATAAGTAAATACAGACAGAAATAAATAAATAGAGAAATAGATAAAGAAAGAAATAAAGAAAGAGAGAAAGAAATGAATAAATAAATAAACAAATAAATAAATACATAAATAGATACATAGATAAAAGATAAATAAATAAATATATAAGGTGAATAAGTGTATAAGTGAATAAGTGAATAAATTAATAAATAAAGACAGAAATAAATAAATAAATAAATAAATAAATAAATAAATAAATAAATAAATAAATAAAGTGAATAAGTGAATAAATCAATAAATGAATAAATAAAGACAGAAATATAAATAAATAAATAAATAAATAAATAAATAAATAAATAAATAGAGAAAAAGAGAAATAAAGAAAGAGAGAAATATATAAATAGATAAAGAAAGAAAGAAAAATACATAAATAAATAAATAGTTAAATAAATAAATAAATAAATAGAGAAGAAGAGAAATGAAGAAAGAGAGAAATATATAAATAGATAAAGAAAGAAAGAAAAATACATAAATAAATAAATAGTTAAGTAAATAAATAAATAAATAAATAGAGAAAAAGAGAAATAAATAAAGAGAGAAATATATAAATAGATAAAGAAAGAAAGAAAAATACATAAATAAATAAATAGTTAAATAAATAAATAAATAAATAAATAAATAAATAGAGAAAAAGAGATATAAGAGTCATTCCATCTCAAATCAACAAATTTTGCCGAAAACCTGTGGCGGTCAAATTCCAAATTTGAGTGAAACTTAGTCTGAACAATTATTGAAGTATCATAGGAAGGGAAACACAGTATTTTGTTCTATGGGACAGTAGTTTTCGAGAAATGTACAATTGAGTATGCTGGGGTGTACAGACTCTTGACACTCTGTCTGAAAGGAAAAAAATTAATTACAGACGAACTACTGCAGAGAAATTCACGAAATTTCTTCCAGTTATAGTGGTGTTGTATTGCCTCATTCTGAGTTGTGAGACATCTTGATCTACTGTTCGACCTTGGCTGAAATTAAAACAAAATATATTTTTTCAAGTATTTTTGTTTAATTTATTGTGTGAAAGGGCACATGGAAAACATTATGAAATTTTTACAGGAGATTATTCATTATCTGTACTATCAATACAAAAAAAACTGGCTTGTATTTTCCATTCTTGGAAGAGATACAATATTTCTATCATTGACATGCATAATTGACAATGAATTTTACTGACTCTGATCTATGACATTTTTATTGCATATTCAGGCCTACTTACTCATTATACTTCATGCCTACTTTATTACAGATATATCAACAAATTTACATGACACTGAAACTCTGGAAACTCTCAAATGTCTGTCATCTAATGGTACATATGAGTGGTTTTCTCTTGTACCAGGAATTCGTACAGAGTTATTAAATCGTTCCATCAGTTCCACTTCCGTGAGACGAATGCCTTCTTTACTGACATAAAAATATTTCACTCCAGCAATATGTTCATTTGCAAATTTGTATAGATCTCTGGCCGACAAAATTTGACCCATATATGGACGCTGCAAGCTGGCTTTTGTTGCTAGTCTTTTCGTTGTCCCACCAATAGCGTCACAAGGGTTTTTCCCATGGCTTGTGGCAAAAAAAATGCCATTCTGCATCTATTCCAAAATCATTTTCATGATGAACTAAATTAACAAAATTCTTCCTGTTTTTATACTGAGATGCGGCTCCGTCACTAAGTAAAAAATTTTCTTCATATTGTCATCTAATGTTTTGAGGTGTTGAATTAACACTTTCTGGAAGTGGTAAAAAGTACTGGTTACATGCATCAAACAGTCACTTATTATACATAGAGAAACGGGCTTGGGAACAGTTGGTGTTTCATCCTGGTGCATATAAATAACTACCGGGTGGAGTGTCGCCTGGTCATTTGTCCAGTGATAGCCTTGAACCACATCTTGAACTATGAATGTATAATTTTCGGAAAAATCAACCAGTACTACACATTCGTGTTTCTTTAGTGTTTCTTTGCACTGCTTCAAATATTGGACCTGATTATGAGCAATGAAGCTATGAGGACGATAAATTACCCATATCTTATCAATGAGCTCTTCAACGAATTCTTCGAATGGTGTAACAAGTGTTTTCAATGTAGATCGGTCTACTGTCACCCACTGTTTATATTCAACGTCCTGCATGCTTTCCTCACTTTCCAGCAAGAATTCACGTGCTTTTCCAGGGCCAGGACATTTTTCACATCCTGATAAGGAACAGGGTTCATTTTGTGTAGAACATACCATCATTTGAAGGAGACTTTTTTTCATCCATTCCATGAACTGTCAGTATGTGTTTTAAACTTTGCACCATGAGTCTTACATTTTGGTGTATTGCACACACGCACACTGTATGTGTTCCTTTTGCACCTGCCAGTATGCAGTGTTTTGGACGCAACTCGGAAAATTTGGAAAACCCAATAGAAAGTGAGGGGTTTTTCTCGCAGAATAATATGTACAATTCTTTCAAGTTACACAATATTAAACGCTTTTGCACCTGCTCTCGTACAATAGAATCTGCTGTAGTCATTTTTACAGACACAAAGTCTTTTTTCCGGAACATACGCGACTATAATCATCATCTTCATAAAATTCAACTACTGCTGTCTTAACGTTCTCAGGCACGGGATGGCCAGTCTTCTTTGTGATATCAAAGAACAAACCACGTGATCTCGCCTTTCTTACAATATACTCTGATACTCCAAATTCCTCAGCTACTTTCTTTAATGACCAGCTTCGTGGCGCAACTGAAACTAGTCGCATTTTCTCTTGAACTGTCAATGCCGTTTGTAAGGAACTTTTAACACAGTCAAGAAGGTCCTTATAGTCCCTACCAAGAGCAACCAAATCGTTTTCTGAATTGTTTGAACTCGAATCTAATGTAATCTGAAGAGCTTTTTCCAGTCTACCTTTGATAGCTGATGAAGCTTGTGCTAACTTTCTCTTCCCTAGCGCATGTTTTTGTTCACTGCTGAGTCTCTTCTGCTTTAAGGGTGATATTCCTACTTGTGAAAATGATACATTTATTGACTCTCGCTCTTCGTCTGGCGGTACTGAGAATGGCTGATCGTCCATTGATTCATCAGAATCATCACTACTATTTTGTAATCTTGTATAGCAATTTGTACATACACACTGTCCAGGTATAAGAGAGAATTTTTTCTTTCTGTTGACGAGGTCTTCTGTTATCTGTCGTAAACCCTTCTTAATAACGGCCTTATGTCTTCTATATGGATCACAACATTTACGTCCAAAGAGATGTATATATTTGTCGCTGCAGTATATCTTCAGATGATGATAACAAACAGTCTCTATGTTCTTCGGTTTCCTCAGTCTGCACCACAATAATTGTCTGTCTTGATCAGGCAAGGTTTTCACGTCCAACAAGGCAATAGATTGGGTATATGTTAGTTTGTGACAACTATCACCTGTCAGTTGTCCTACAGAACAAGAATCCATTTCCTTGGACATTTTCCTACTTCTAGAGTCACCCGTGAAATACACTGAAATAGAAATGTCTTAACGTCAAACTACTGTAAAATATGCACTTTTTAAATAACGGGGCACAGTTTTAATTCACTTACCTATAACCCAACAGTTCTTAGTCTGGTAACTTGTCTTGTTGCTAATTCTGGTGTGATGTCAGCCCCGGCTGTGACGAGCTCGAACCAAGGTAACACACAGCTACCACAATTAATGATAGATTTACTGATGATACCACTTAATTATGAAAGTGAACGTTACTGTACACAGGTATGACAAATACTGTAGTTTGCGTATCCCGAGACTGACAGTGGAGTGCCGCGTCACCTCCAAGACATGCCTAGTCTTGCTCCGCGCAGGTTTGAACATGCATGTATGTACACACGTGTCTACACGGAAGGGAGGCGAAATACAAGTTCAAAATTTCACCATGCATACAGAATGTTTTAATGTCTTTACGACTAATATTTCGTTATTATTTCACCTTGCCTTTATCTTCTATACAACATAAAAGTATTGACCCATTTTTTGTATATTTTGTTTTATTTACATTATAATATAAACTTTTTTTCCATTGTTGTATCACTAAATAGTAGAAAATGTTCTTGAATATATTGTCACTAACTTTGACAGAGAAATTTCGAGTCGTTTGTAAGTTATGGATTTTTTTCCGAATAGGCGCACACCAATATCGAGAGCTGAAGTACTGTACACACACGTGCATATCAAAGAAATGAGTAGGATTTCGCACAAAATACTTTGCCTGTACTCATAGTCAATATCAATCAATAACTGGAACAATTTTCACCAGTATCCGAAAAAGTTGCGCCACAGCCAATTTGTTGATTTGATATGGAATGACTGATAAAGAAAGAGAGAAGTATATAAATAGATAAAGAAAGAAAGAAAAATACATAAATAAATAAATAAACAAATAAATAAATACATAAATTGATACACAGATACATAGATAAAAGATAAATAAATAAATAAATAAATAAAGTGAATAAGTGTATAAGTGAGCAAGTGAATAAATCAATAAATAAATGAATTAATAAATAAAGACAGAAATAAGTAAGTAAATAAATAAATAGAGAAAGAGAGAAAAATACGTAAATAAATAAATAAATAGATAAAGAAAGAAATAAAGAAAAATACGTAAATAAATAAATAAATAAATAAATAAATAAAGGAAGAAAGAAAAATGAATGAATGAATGAATGAATGAATGAATGAATGAATGAATGAATGAATGAATGAATGAATGAAGAAAGAAATGAATAAATAAATAAATAAATAAATAAGTAAATACATAAGTAAATAAATAAATAAAAAAAATATGATGGATATTATAAAGTCTTGTAAGCTACGAAAGCTCTTTGCTGCTGAGTTTACAATATAATACCACAGCACCCTATCTTGACAATCAATTTTATAGTTATCATAAATGTCTAAAAGTGTTCTTTTTTAAACTGATCGAGATACTATTATTTACATATTTATTTAACATTGTACATTTGTTTTTTAATAAAATGTTGTCGAGAAAACGCACGGTTAGCTAAAATAAATGATTACCATGTTGCAAGTTGGTCTGTTCCAGGCCTGGTTTTACAAGTTTTGGTTCCCCCTGTCATGGCTTGCGTTTCTCTTCCTGTAACAACTTCAGAGTTATCGTTCCACAGGTGAGACGCATCCGATAGGACCACAACACATCTACTCCAGCTCGGGCGTGCTCGTCATGGACGATCTGGCCGCATCTGGGTTCGAAATGAAGAATAGGATTGAAGGGTTGGACCTGGAGCATTCCTTGTTGGTGGTGCGCGCTTTGGCCAAGTTCCACGCAGCGTCCATAATCCTGCACCAAGAGGATCCCGAGGCCCTCAAGATGTACGACAGAAGCTTGTTTAGCGAGGTCGTCATGCAGGACAACATGCGGGCCTACTTCACAGGTACAATTCAGCCCTTAAATACCCTCAACATCAGATACGATACTTAAAAACTAAACCGAAAGTTCCTTTATCGCCATATGGATTATACAATACGCAATATACAGTGTGTATAAAAATTAGACTGACAAATGAATTGTTGTAGTAGCAATAGAGTAAACAAATATGTATGTATGTATGTGTGTGTGCATGTGTACATTAACTGTGAATTGAAGCGTCGGCTGGAACAGCGTTATAAGTTACATTTGATAACATTTACATGAGCTGCAAAAATGTGTACACGTACAACGGTGTTCTTATAGGGTAGCAAACTTTTGAGTGGACAAATTTCACGTACTGCATTGATGGACAGTTGCAAGCCAAAGAGTATAGCAAGGTAACATGACATACAACATTATTACACGGAAACACGCCGAATGAAAATTTTGTAACCTACAACGTTGTTCCAGCCGACGCTTCAATTGTCGTATGCAGTATTACATGATCTAATACAACAGATATTTAGGCCTACATAATTTTACATCAATAACAATAATATAAATAGGTACGAGAATAATATAGCAACAAGAACAATAAAAATAAGATACGTAAAGAAAACTACTGTTTCAAGCAAACCTGAATATCTGAAGTACACCTAATCTGTCAACCTAATTAAGTACATGTCAACTTAACTATATACGTGTGAACTTATAATTATACATATTAACTTAATGAATTACACTTAAACTTAATTAATTACATCTCAACTTAATTAATTACACTTTTACTTAATTACATATAAGCATAATTATACACCAACTTAATTACATATAAGCATAATTATACACCAACTTAATTTAACATAAATTCAGTTAATTACCCACACTTAATTAATTGCACATGTACTTATATATAAACTTAATTGCGCTTCAACTAAATTAAATTGCCCATAAACTTAATTACTCATCAACTTAATAAATTGCACATGAATTTAACCCTTAAATAGGCAAAACTTCATTTCTCACATTAGTTTAGGTTCTTAGGAAAATATTTGGGGCTAAGAGGGATGAAGTTACAGGAGAATGGAGAAAGTTACACAACGCAGAACTGCACGCAGTGTATTCTTCACCTGACATAATTAGGAACATTAAATCCAGACGTTTGAGGTGGGCAGGGCATGTAGCACGTATGGACGAATCCAGAAATGCATATTGAGTATTAATTGGGAGGCCGGAGGGAAAAGAGCTTTGGGGAGACCGAGACATGGATGGAAGGATAATATTAAAATGGATTTGAGGGAGGTGGGATATGATGATATAAATTGGATTAATCTTGCACAGGATAAGTAAAGTTGGCGGGTTTATGTGAGGGCGGCAATGAACCTTCGGGTTCCTTAAAAGCCATTTGTAAGTAAGTAAGTTGTAAGTTTATTAAACCGTGTCGGACTGTAAAGAAAACAACTATCGCAATGTCCATATTTTATATGTCGTACGATATTATAGTATTGTGAAATTTTAATTTTCCTACCAATTTTTTTCTATTGTTCTATTAAAATTATATCATATAGCCTATTAACTTGTTGTAATCTATAGGATACATTGCGAATTTAAGGGTTAAGTGCGTATCACCTTAATTAATTATACATCAACTTAATTACGCAGCTTATTTATAAATCTGATTGATTAATTAAGTACAAACTTAGTTACTTTTGTATCAACTTAATGAGCTAATTTAGATATTACTTTAAATTACTTCTAAAATTCCGTAAGAGAGGACAGCCCTCAAAAGTTACTGCGGACACCTCATTCCAATTTCTGTAGTTCTATTTAGGAATGAAAAGTAACGAGCATATACTTTCTTTTGTCTAGTTTCCATTTTAATTTTGATATCATCTGTACTATAATAAGGTGCCTTTTCTATTCGTCATGACTGATGATATATGTATACAGTATATCTACCCAGTCCTGCGAATTATCTTCTTGAAATTTAAAATTAGATCAGTGTGTGTATCGAATATAGAGTCCAGGATTTAGAAGCCACTTCCTGAAGAAACAGGCACATTAATTACATTAATTATTTTTTAATTTATTACTATTGAAATATTTTAATGTTCAATATTGCTTATGTTTCTAAATACAGCTTTATTGTATGCTGATTAGGTGTTTTGATTTATTTTGAAAATCATATCACGACACCCCTGAGTTCTTTACACCACTCCCCAGTGGATCGTAACCCACACTTTGGGAATCAATGTACTAGCTATAATAAATGTTTCAAGGATTACAGATGTCAAGGACCGGTATAGTTTCAACATAGCGTTTCTTGCATATTTGCAGGCATGACCTGCCTTCTGGCGGACGAAGTGGAAACCTGGCCGGAGTTTGGAGAGAAGTACGCTAAGAAGCTACGTGCCATGGCGCCCAAGATGGTGGAGCTTTGCGAGTTCGGCGCTCGGCGCGAGGAGGGACGCTTCAACGTCCTAACTCACGACGATCTGTGGGTCAACAATCTGCTGTTCCGCGGGCTGAAGGAGGTGCGATTCATAGACTTTCAGTTGCCGCACTTCGCTTCAGCCGGCAACGACTTGCAGGTATTCTTCGGCACCAGTCTCACGGACGAAGTGAGGCAAAATCATCTGGATACGTTGTTCAAGGTGAGTTCCATTTTAACGAGGTGATAATTACAAAATCATCGGATCAAAACTAACTATAGCAAAGAATATCATACGAATACTTATTTTCAGTCAATGACTTTACTATTAATATATATATATATATATATATATATATATATATATATATATATATATATATATATAAATGTCTCAGTGAAACATACAGCAGAGTCCGTATAGGTCAGTTTCTATCTGATGCTTTTCCAATTCACTGCGGGCTAAAGCGGGAGATGCACTATCACCTTTACTTTTTAACTTTGCTCTAGAATATGCCATTAGGAAAGTTCAGGATAACAGGCAGGCTTTGGAATTGAACGGGTTACATCAGCTTCTTGTCTATGCAGATGACGTGAATATGTTAGGAGAAAATACACAAACGGTTAGGGAAAACACGGAAATTTTACTTGAAGCAAGTAAAAGCGATAGGTTTGGAAGTAAATCCCGAAAAGACAAATTATATGATTATGTCTCGTGACCAGAATATTGTACGAAATGGAAATATAAAAATTGGAGATTTATCCTTCGAAGAGGTGGAAAAATTCAAATATCTTGGAGCAACAGTAACAAATATAAATGACACTCGGGAGGAAATTAAACGCAGAATAAATATGGGAAATGCGTGTTATTATTCGGTTGAGAAGCTCTTATCATCCAGTCTGCTGTCCAAAAATCTGAAAGAATTTATAAAACAGTTATATTACCGGTTGTTCTGTATGGTTGTGAAACTTGAGAGAGGAACATAGGTTAAGGGTGTTTGAGAATAAGGTGCTTAGGAAAATATTTGGGGCTAAGCGGGATGAAGTTACAGGAGAATGGAGAAAGTTACATAACACAGAACTGCACGCATTGTATTCTTCACTTGACATAATTGGGAACTTAAAATCCAGACGTTTGAGATGGGCAGGGCATGTAGCACGTATGGGCGAATCCAGAAATGCATATAGAGTGTTAGTTGGGAGACCGGAGGGAAAAAGACCTTTGGGGAGGCCGAGACGTAGAAGGGAGGATAATATTAAAATGGATTTGAGGGAGGTGGGGTATGATGATAGAGACTGGATTAATCTTGCACAGGATAGGGATCAATGGCGGGCTTATGTGAGAGGCAATGAACCTTCGGGTTCCTTAAAAGCCATTTGTAAGTATATAAGTGCAAGTCCTTACATTACATGATTTAATATTGTATGAACGTTTTCGTTGGTTTCATACCAACATCATCAGATACAACATTCTATATAGCAATATCATCACTAACAGGTACATATGTCATGTTCTTAATAAGGCCAATTATTCCTGTGTTGAATTATTAATAAATAATACAATTTAACAGTAAAGCTAGCCTATATGTTTTTCATTTCCTGATGAATAAATTTCTAATTGTATTAAATTTGAAAAAGGTTTATTGAGAACGAATCAAATGCCAGCGAAGCAAACAACATGGCCTTATTTGGCGGACTTAACTTATTTGAGTCGGTAAATTAGCGTGATGATAAATAACGATGATGTATGGTACATTTAAAAGCGGTGATCTGTGATAGTTTACAAAACTAAAACATCTTGAAGTTATAATGTCTTTGTCACAAACGTTTTTACAGGATTTAACCAACTAGGAATCAAACCAGAGCCCGCCTGAGTGGAAATCACATGCTTTGCTAATGAGTCACATGGTAGAGGAAAACATCCGCTCAGTCAATTATGTTTAACAAGATGTTCGTAACTATTGCCTCTTAAACTGAACGCCCTGTATTCTTTTACAGGAATATCATACTAGTTTGTGTGATGTACTTAATGCATTGGACTGCAAAGATTTGTTGATATCACTTGAGCAGCTTAAGGAGGAATACGCAAGAAGCTCTGTATATGGAATAATGGTAGCTGCTCTGTTCGTGCCCGCCACTCTCTCCAGACCAGGATACGAAGTTCCACTCTTCTGCAAAGACCAGAGTCTTGTAAATGCCAGTATTTATACTGAGACGAGATCTATGAAAGTTACGAGAGAAATGTTCTGCGAGTTACAGAAACAAGGAGCTTTCAAACGAGCTGAGAAATTCAAAGGTTGAATACACTAATTCTATACAGAGTGGTACATTTAAAGTTGGAACTGCTAATTATTTATATTTATGAATAAATTTAAATAAGAATGAATTATATAATATTAAGAGAGTCTCAAAATGTCATTTACGAAAAAACATATTAAATGACATGATGTTTCCGCTTGGTAGCCGTTCTTATGGTTCTCAAGCTTTCTTTTAGCTACAATTTTATCCACGTAAAATATTTGTACAGATTCAGTAACAAGTACAGAACACTATTTGTAGCTTTCCTGTTTTTAATTTTGTGAAGAGACTGTCTCCAAAAAAGTTATAGGATTTGAAAGAAGGAATATTTTGAACATGTTTTCAAAAACTATGTATTTCATTTACGAGTAAGTGTTCAGGGAGTCTGTTTTTTTTCAAATGGCACTATATATATCTTAGGATTATTAATACAAAATACAAATAAATATATATATAGCATACATTTTATATTTCCACGCTCCATCTCAAATAGCCTAACAAGAAAATGTGTAATTGGTAGAGATCAGGGGACCTTGAGGGCCATTCAACAACCATTATTGTTCAGTTTTATTGAGTTTTGTCTATTATTATTATTTAATTCATGGCCTCTTATTCTCCATAGTTTTAACAGTGAAGAGCCACCGGCGTGACTCAGTCGGTTAAGGCGCTTGCCTACCGGTCTGAAGTTACGCTCGGGCGCGGGTTCGATTCCCGCTTGGGCTGATTACCTGCTTGGGTTTTTTCCGAGGATTTACCCGACTGTAAGGTGAGTGCCAGGTAATATATGGCGAATCCTCAGCCTCATCTCGCCAAATACCATCTCGCTATCACCAATTAATCGACGCTAAATAACCTAGTAGTTGATACAGCGTTGTTAAATAACAAACTGAAAAACAGTGAAGAAGTGTGTTTGTATGAGTGAAGAAGTGTGTTGTGTCAGTGAAGTGTATTGTGTCTGTGAAGTGTCTGTGAAGTGTGTTGTGTCAGTGAAGTGTGAAGTGTTTTGTGTCAGTGAAGTGTGTTGTGTCAGTAAAGTGTGTTGTGAATAATTTCAAGGAAAAATTGTTCCGGAGCCGAGTATCGATCCCGGGACCCTTCGCTTAGCGCGCGAACGCTCTACCGATTGAGCTACCCAGGAGCTATACACGACTCCGTCGCAATTTTTCCAAGGGTCGCAAGGGTCCCGGGATCGATACTCGGCTCCGGAACAATTTTTCCTTGAAATTATTCAAACCTGCTTTACAGGGAGCTACTACCTGAAAGCCAGATTTGTATAAAATGTGTTGTGTCAGTGAAGTGTCAGTAAAGTGTGTTGTGACAGTGAAGTGTGTTGTGTCAGTGAAGTGTGTTTCTGTCAGTGAAGCTTTATAGTTTATAGTGGCAGTGCAAATTATTTGAACAGTGAAATGTTTTTGAAGTGTTAGTGATATCAGGATAGAATCAGTGAAATGTGTCGTAGTTCCAGTGCAGTGAGTGAGTTGACAGCGAAATGAGTGTAGTGCTGAAAGGTACTTGTGCAAGTATGAACATATCATACTCGTGGGTTTTAGTTCGAACTTAGGTTTAAGATACAAATTAGATTTACTTTAAATGTTATTTTAAGTGATCGTGCTTCATTTAATTTAGGATGCTCCCTGTTATTATTATTATTATTATTATTATTATTATTATTATTATTATTATTATTATTATTATTATTACTGATAATTATTATTATTGATAATTATTATTATTAATTTATTATTAACTGTATTTATTATTAATTGTGTTTATTAATTGTCATTATTGAGTGTAATTGGTTACCACTGCCACCGGGTATATATATACCCATTGCAGTGTGAATAAATACATACACATATATACATACATAGTAAAAAAAAAGTTATATTGAAGTATATGTCTTAGATATGTATTCACATATTTGCATCGTAAATTTGAGACTATTTTTACAAAATAATGATTTATGAATGACAATAAATATGATTTTGTACTTTTGGAGGCGTGTAGAATTAAAAGAAATGGTAAAATTAACAGATACTTCAATTTAAAATAAAATAGAATGCTTGGAATATCCTTTATAAATAAAAGACGTAGTTCAAAATATTCTTTTTTTTTCTTCCCACTATAACTTTTGTATATAGAATGTCTTCATACAACTTTAAGTAGGAAAGCAACAGGGCAATATTCCATGCTTTTTACTCGCATTGTATTCCTAATTGTGAGAATAAAGTCATGGTGGGTTTTTAAAATAATTATATTTGTAATGAAACACGGTAGAATCATGATACAGCCACAAAGTAAAAGAATAATTCTCCAAAGTATTTGTTCTGTGATAACCATGGTTACTTAACGATTGTTACGCATTATTGTTGTTACAATCAATAAAAATTTTGACTTAAGAAAATCCACATGTTATTGTTGAACATCATAGCAACATGGTGTACAACAATTTGCCCTCTCTTCTTTGCAGAATTCACTGTAACCTTACAAAATTACATTGATAAGTTGGAACTGTTTACACAATTCCAAATTCCCAACGTAATATTACAAACCTTGAGCAAGATGGTACTCTTCCGTATTTTTCTGGCTGAGTTCGAGTATTAATACGTGAAACATTTCCACAAACATACATTAGAATGGAATTCATGGCCACCACGTTCCCCGGACCGCACTTTTCTACAACAATGTTACGACAAGCAAAGGGAGTACAATGTGTCCATTCTTTGTTTTTGTTTAGTCAACTGTCGGAAGACAGGTATGAACCTCAGAAGTGATACCAACAAGGCACCACTTATAAGGCAACTAAGTCAGGAGATAATAGTGTACGATGGCCAGTTTCTTTTCCCCTTCATTGCATACATCGCCGACTAGCTACGTAATACACTAATCAGACTTCAGATGTATACAAACAATTGTTCTTCCTCTGATACATGTCGTCAAGTGAGATGTACTGCCTGATAATAGATGTACGTATCAGCCAGAACCTCAATCAGAGGACAGTGTATCCATTAATGACATTAAATATTTGAAGGATGGATTAAGAAGAACTATAACTTATACAACTTTTAAGGTTCTTGGTCGTATATGTCAGGAACTGGAGTACAGTTTTTGTCTTCCGTGCTACTGGAGAAGACCACATTACAATTCGGTGAATATAAAATAGTTGGATAGTTATTCTATCATTTAGTCACTTTTCCACATCTCGATACATTTACTTAACTATTTAAAATCCCTCCAGAAATTTAGGGCAGACTGTATAATGTTATAGAACTTTTTTGTTTTTATCTAACAAGGAGAGGACACGCTCTGTAACATCACCGAATAGAATAAGATTGTGTGAGATGAAAGTACAAGACACACTGTTTAAAGTCATACCTGGTATGGGTGGCCAATGACCCCTTGTTTTGGAAATATTGGCTATTGTTTGTGACATACTTCCGTTAGGTGCCTAATAGGGAAGCATTAGACCGTGCAACAGCGTAGCTCGTACGGTTGGATGCTGAGTTGTTATCCAGGCAACCTGAGTTCGAATCTTAACTGGTCCTATATTTTTTTCTTTTAATAATGATTAATATTGTGATCACAGTTATCTATTTACATACCTATATCATATTTCTGAATGTATTGAATGCTTCATCATGTTTTAAACAAATTACTAATTAACTAACATTGTATTGTAAAATTTAAACAATGAAATACTGCTCACGTAGGAAGGTAAGATGTGTCACTGGCGTCTGTTCTATTTCTGTAGCAGCTATTCCATTTCATTTTGTACCCGATTCATTATGATTCATAAAAACATACATATTTCCTGCACCATGCACAGCAAATGAAAGAAGGTTGTCCACAGTCACACACATTTTTCCGCACTTCTGCTGCGAAACAGATATCCTTCACATTCACAAACACTTCTCGTTCGTTTATCAATTTTGATGCATACCACGCATATTTCAACATGGCTTTGAATATAGGAGCTGACAACAGAAAGTGAATTAAAAAAATAATAATAATAATAATAATAATAATAATAATAATAATAATAATAATAATAATAAGCTTTAAAAAGGAGAAGGCATTAGTATTCGAACTCGGGTTGCCTGGATGACAACTCAGCATCCAACCACATGAGCTACGCTGTTACACAGTCTAATGCTGTCCTATTAGACATCTAACGGAAGTATGTCACAAACAATACCCAATATTTCCAAAACGAGGGGTCATTGGCCACCCATACCAGGTATGACTTTAAACAGTGTGTCTTGTACTTTCATGTCACAAAATCTGATTTAATTCGGTGATATACAGAGCGTGTCCTCTCCTTGTTAGTAGAATTAGTCAACTCGGATTATGATTATCTTAAAAATATTGAAACATTTTGTACATTATCATAAGATGAATAAAACAAAAATAGTAAAATCTAACATTTGAATACACACTTACCTTATTTACACAACTACTTACGAAGTTTGATATAAGTATTAAAGGAATACTAAATTAGAAGAATTTTTAATAAAATCTTTTCCATTATTTCATACACATAACCAAGAAATTTCGAAGCTTGTCTCTACCCATGTTTTCAGATAAAAAAAATGGTTAGGTATAATAATCTCTGCGTCAGTTAAGCGGACTTAGGAATTTTGTAATGAATCCGACGAATACCACAGTCTACTTTTTAATCTGAAGACGAAAGTAGATCAAACATTCTAAGCTTTGTTACTTTCTGTTTCAACAGCAATCTGAAAAGTTCAATAAGATCTCTTCATAAAGAAGGCTGGAAAATAAACCATGGTAAGATTATACTATTTAATCTCACTGAGGTTTTTTCAATGTTATCAAAAACTAATTATTAAATATTTCTTAAATAAAGTCAGATTACGAAATACCATTTTTTTAAACGGTCAGATAGCTTCTACTAATCTTTGTGTATTCTTTAGAATCTCATTTGATTACTGATTTTCCCACTTAGATTAATCCTTTTTTTACTGTTTTTCTGAATATGTACATATAAACTGTTTTCAATGCAATGATTTGAAGTAGGATTTAAGGGAACTGAGGATATTTGGGGAAAGACACCTTCAATCGAGGACCTTTGAAGGTTCATTCATTTAGTGTTCTGCCTAAGGTCAGGTCTTTCACTGCAAATCCAGCTTTCTCCAGTCTTTCCTATTTTCTGCCTTCCTCTTTGTCTCCTGATATGATACATATATCTTATTGTCGTCCATCATCAGATATCTTCTTCTACCCCGAACTCTTCTCCCGTTCACCATTCCTTCCAGTGCATCCTTCAGTAGGCAGTTTCTTCTCAGCCAATTCCTTTTCCTCTTCCTGATCAATTTTAGCATCATTCTTTCTTCACCCACTCTTTCCAACACAACTTCATTTCTTATTCTGTCTATCCACTTCATACGTTCCATTCTTCTCCATATCCACATTTCAGATGCTTCTATTCGCTTCTCTAAGGTAATGTCAGCTAAATGGAGAAATGAACACAATAAATCGATTATTTTGTATTACATTATTTTAAGACTCAGTTTCAAAGTAGTATTATTTGGCAATCGTGAATTACTACACTAAAACTACGTTAGTCAAACTTCAAACATGATTTTATAAAAAAAATTAGGATGATAAAAACAGATTTCAGTATTAAAATCAGCGCTAAAATTTGCATTAGACACTCCCAAAGTTGCTGCAAAAGTTTTTCTTTGTTTTTCAGTATAACTACAGAACAATGCTTTCTTGAGTATTAAAAAAGCTTGTTAGAGAAATAGTAATTTCGATGTATCTTATTTAAAAAGTGATAGGGGTTTACGAAACCCCTTGCATTGTGTGAAACTTACTATTCTCTGTAATAAATGTTTAGGTTAGGTCAGGATGAATTTAAGGATAAAATAAATACTATCACATGCAGGATGAGTATACCCTATCCCATAATTACATAATGCTACGTGAGGGACTGTGTGGATTGACGCAGTGACGTAATTAAAGAATAGGAAGTGGGAGGAGAAATAATTAAAAGGTACGTGATCGGACGTCCTTTAGGAAAACCTCGAGGCATATTAAATAGAGAATGGAGTGAGAGGGACGGACCGCGTATGAAACCACAAGGCAAGCAATTAAATTCATCTCACACTTCTGTTTCCATGGTACCACGAGTGACCTCAGAGTAAATCTCGCATGTCAATTGTTAAAATTTCTCTCTCGTTGTACATTGAATACAGACGTTTCATGTTACAAATTATATAAATACAGTCTCCTTAGTTTTATATCAAACTAGTGTCTTATGCAGCAAATGCTGCAAACTAAGTTCATTAGACGTTCAAATAAACTTTTTTCAGATGTATTTTCAATGAAGAATAGCAGACATTCGGAAAGTTATTTGCTTCCATAATAATGAAAGATACTCTCTCTCGAGCCAGTACTGAAGAGAACCACGCCTATAAATATCTACACCATACCGCCATTAAATATATGAGAAAGACCCAACCCCGCTTGATTAATAATTATAAAAATATTTGATTTTTAATAATATTATTATCTTACGTAAGTTTTATAGCTTTCAGTAACATATACTATATATACTATATAGCCGCCACTCAGTAAACTATAGAAATCAAAATCTAATTTTAGTTATTCTCTACTTCTACTTACATAACCCCAAAACGTTTCACTTTCATATCATCAATATAGCATTAATATGTATAATTAATGAAAAATAGTCACATGGCATTAACTACAATACTATTTAATTTCTAATGGTAATAATGTCATCAAACCACCTCAAGTTTTGTAGTTTTTAATATCCAATACACAGCTGTACCCAGAAAATTACACACCACAGAATCGAACCTGTAAATTAATTCTAGTAAGTAAAGTTTTCAATAACAAATTTAATTTGAGCTCTAAATATGTCAGCATTCTTGCAGATCATGACCTTCGTGTAATATTGTTTACTGTAGTGTGTGTTTTGTTTTATTCTGAAATGCAATTAGCTAGTTCTCAGAACTAACGACATATGGATTTTAGAAAATAGGAAAATTATGTTGAAAAATTGACATTTTACTGAAAACTACTATTTTTCCGAAAAACTTTGAGTTCCAAGCTTCAAAATGACGGGTCATTTATTAAAATCCATCCAGCCGTTTTCCCGTAATTTCCATTACCATTTCAAATTATATATATAGATTCTGATACTATTAACCTTAAGTGTACCACTCTGTGTAGCGTAGTGTTAAACTGTTAGACACTGATGATCATTTGTTCATCATTTGTTCATGGTATCCAGGATTATTCTGTTTTGAAAATAGAAAGAGGATGAGTAATAGTGATTGATAATAACAGAGTTTTTCAACACCATGGTATTATCTGAAATTCGCAAGCCTGACTGGAGAATCCTTGGAAAAATCCAACCAGGTTATCGGTCAACGCCACATCTGCCCAACAAATGCTTGTTTCTTAAAACAACGCTCATTTTTGGTAACATTGATTCGTGGAATATACAAAAGAGTGAATATTCTTGAACATATTGAACTGTTCATAAAAAATACGGTAAAATAATCAACATATGAATAACGTCTTGATTTCAATGTCTTCATTAGCATGAATGTTGTAATATTATTATGTCGTACAAGCTATAACTAAAAAGTATTTTTTTAACTAATGACGGGTACCTAGTTGATTATTCGTCATTTTTCCATAAGAAGCCTACAAAGTCGTTGCCCAGGGTGCGTCGTAGGAGGCTGGTCTTCTCTACACCCGCGAAGAGTTGAGTTGATAATGGAGATTTATTGGGATACCACAGGGGGTATTCGAACCCGGGTCCACAGGGACATAGACCAGATTATCAGTTTTATAACAGACGAGTGAAGATCTCTGAGATGTTATAAAAATTATGACAAGAACAAGAAATCGACCCTCGTTTTGAGTTAACCTCAGTCATCCATTTTGCAGTATGTTACTTATCTACAGAAATATTACATGTAACGAATTTATTCCAGACATACCACCTTCAAATACAAATATTTGGTGTTTCATTAATATAATAATTAGTATAACAACAAAAACTAACAAGGAGAGGACACGCTGTGTATATCACCGAATTAAATAAGATTGTGTGAGATGAAAGTACAAGACGTACTGTTTAAAGTCATACCTGGTATGGGTGACCAATGACCCCTCGTTTTGGAAATATTGGCTATTTTTTGTGACATACTTCCGTTAGGTGCCTAATAGGGAAGCATTAGACTGTGTAACAGCGTAGCCCATATGGTTGGATGCTGAGTTATTATCCAGGTAACCTCAGTTCGAATCTTAACTGGTCCTATATTTTTTTCTTTTAATAATGATTAATATTGTGATCACAGTTATCTATTTACATACATCATATTTCTTAATGTATTGAACGTTTCATCATGTTTTAAACAAATTATAATTAACTAACATTGTATTGTAAAGGATAAATAATGAAATATTGGTCACGTAGGCAGGTAAGATGTGTCACTGTGTCTGTCCTGTTTCTGTAGCAGCAATTCCACTTCATTGTGTCCTGATTCATTATGATGTCATAAAAACACACAAAACATACATATTTCCTGCACCATGCACAGCAAATGAAAGAAGGTTGTCCACAGTCACACACATTTTTCCGCACTTCTGCTGCGAAACAGATATCCTTCACATTCCCAAACACTTCTCACTCGTTTATTAATTTTAATGCATACCACACATATTTCAACATGGCTTTGAAATATAGGAGCTGACAACTGAAAGTGAATTAAAAAATACTAATAATAATAATAATAATAATAATAATAATAATAATAATAATAATAATAATAATAATAATAATAATAATAATAATAATAATGATAATATCAATCTTTAAAAATGAGAAGGCATTAAGATTCGAACTCAGGTTGCCTGGATGACAACTCAGCATCCAACCATATGAGCTACGCTGTTACACAGTCTAATGCTGTCCTATTAGGCACCTAACGGAAGTATGTCACAAACAATAGCCAATATTTCCAAAATGAGGGGTCATTGGCCACCCATACCAGGTATGACTTTAAACAGTACGTCTTGTACTTTCATCTCACACAATCTTATTTAATTCGGTGATATACAGAGCGTGTCCTCTCATTGTAAGTTAAAATTTGTATCCTCTTAAACTGAACACACTGTATTCTATTGCAGGAATACCACACCGCACTACGTGATATATTGGCATCACTCGGTTACACAGGAAAGTACATATCTATGGAGCAGTTGAAGGACGAATACAGAAGGAGCTCCTTGTATGGTTTAACTTTAGCTGCGGTGTTCCTACCGGCAGTTGTGTGCAGACTTGACTGTGTGATTCCCATATTCGATGCCCATTGTAACACGCTAGACAGCAGCATATATAGTGAATCAAAATATATGGAGTTGATCAAGGAAATTCTACCGAAGTTTGAAGAGCAGGGAGCTTTCTCTTTCGCTGAGAAGTTCTTCAGTTAATCCTTGGTAAAGAGTATGATCTTTCTTTATCAGACATGGCATCTTGGGGACCGATGGAGAGGAACACCGTGCATGCAAGTTAACTGAATTCTGGAGCTTAAGGGCTATTCCATATGAAATCGATCAGTAAAAAACCTCGCAGTTTTTATACTCTAATTTTCTCCCTATTTATACAAGGTGCTGAGGAGAGTGCATTTGCAAAAATATACTATCGAAAGTCATACGGTTTTCGTATTATTGAGCGACAAATTCAGCGTAGTTTAGTAAAACAAGCCTCTTTCAGCGCTCAGAACTCTGGAACCGTTTACTGCAGAACATTGAACGAGAGTCATTTTGAAGCTGACATTTGGTAGGTTATGATAAGAAGTAATCCTTATTTTTATTGTATACAGAGAGACAGATAATCTGATTTTACTTACTTTTAGGTTTTTTCCCCATTTGTAAAAATGTAAAAAAATATTGAGAAAAAACCTTGCATTATTAAGACGGATTCGGCATTGTTTGCTTAATGTCACAGCAATAAGTTTCGGGGGTATTAAATAAATTATTTTCACACGCCTAGACTTGAACGGCGCAACACAGAAAGCACTGGTCGAGAGATGAAGATAAGCGAGCTTTGGGCGTCATTTTACTCCTGTGTTTATGAAAACCTGTGATAAAGATAGCCCAGCTATGCGCTACTAGACGAAACATAACGTGTGTATGTCTCCTGGCCTTGCTTGTCTCGACTAGCTCCCGCCTCACAGTCAGCCGGTTACTTCACGCGCGTACTATTTATTTTCTTTATTTGATTTTTCAATACTTTCTTATTAACGTTGCACCAGTAAAAAAAATACGTGTTTATTTGTACTTTCAATGCGGAATATAACTATATATTTTATAAATATTTTTTCGTGGGTAGAGGTGTCTTAATTAAGAAAAATCTAAATTTATCCATTTTCATAAAAAGTAAGAAAAACTGTTTACATGTCAATATAAACTTTAACTTTTCAGCATCAAAATAAACCATGATTTTTTGTCATTGGGTGAAAGGGTTTCGTAGCCACAGCGGTTTAAAGTTGCTAATTTTATGAAAATACGATAAATTAAAATATTTTTAATTTAAACACTATGAAGTTCTGATGCCTCAAACTTTGCGCAAAGCACTGTATCACAGTGGTCTACGGACAGAAAAAGTTTCATTGTATTTAAAAATTGCAAGGTCAATTTTCTCTATATTTCGGTCGATTTGAGATGGAATAGCCCATAAGCTTGTGTATAGCTGCAAGAGCGGCACATGTACACAACAGACTAAGGAGGAGGAACGCTGACATAAATAACTGTTTGTTCACCACGACCACATATACTGGGACATCATTTTATTTTTACTAACATTTCTAATATTAACCTGGCTATACCTTTGGATTAACGGTTGAGAACCGGAAACATAGTTTGCTACTCCCTTCCACGACTGGAGTTCCCGTACTGGCGTAAAATACAAACAAATCACTTTACTAGGTATAGGAGGAAAGGAACGTAGTTCATCCAATTACGTAAACTAGGAAATATCGCGAATTTGAGTTTGATAATTTTCATTAGGTTTTTGTTTAATAAAAATACAGTACCGTATTAACAATGAATGTTTTTACTCACGAACTGCGTTATCCATTCGGACGTATTCATTATGCAGTGTATATTATACTGTCTACAGCACATTAGCGTACAATATGGCGAATGAAGTTAAATTGAAAAATAATCATAATATGGATATTATTTAAACACATTTCTGAAAATGGTGGCCGTTCATTTCGATACAGTCTTCAGTTCTAATGTGCATATTATCGCACTATAGACTACTGTATATAATTCCAATCAGGTCTACCAGTTTCGTCCTTCGTACTAGTAACTCATGTTGAAATAATTCTGTACCTACTCTATAAAAGAGTACCTTACGCACTGTAAATTTAATCTTCACTTCTGCCCGATCCGAAAAGATAAAATTACTCGGACATCTATCTATTGTCCGTCCAAGTGGTTTTGTCGCAGGATCGTAGAAAGGGGGGAAATCACGTGACAGTTAATTATTTAATGAGGCCCTTTTATTTAAGTTATTTTAAAAAGTTGTATAATATTACGTAGACGTCCAATTCCTAACAGAAATTAATGTTTTTAGAAAAGAGCTAAGACAGCCCAGCCACTAGCCTTTACAGAGGAGCGAGCAGAAGCGGGTGGGGGAAACCGGGATGCGACGTAGTCAAACGGATGACAGTACCTTTGCGAAAATATGATTCATTATTGAAAGCTCTTTCGTCACTGGAAAACGCGAACATATTCCTGGAATGTACTATACTCGCTAACTCAGTACTATTTACTATAACCGTATGGCGACTTTGACTGCATACGCGGCCTTGGTTCTATGGGGAGGAAGATTGGAAGTTTACTAGTACAGGGGGTGGGAATGAAGTACATTAAAAAACTCAGGTACAATAAAAAAAGAAATGCTAGGGAAGTGATAAAATTTTAGCGATAAGCAGGCATGATTGGTTGAATGACGTCCTTTCGTACCGTTTTATTGGTCAAAAGTAGTATGACGTAGTAAAAGTGTAATAATCAAATTAATTTATCTTCAGTAGTGTTGTAGAGTTAGAAATAAAAATATAAAGTAACAAAATTGTCAGAATTGAGTCGTCAGTAGAAGATAATTCATGAGGAATATTAGAGTAATGTCACTGTGTACAGACAAGTGAACGTGGCTCTATTGTTACGTGAACTTACACACTTGCCAACCTTGTAAAGCTTTAGTATACTAATCAAAGAAGAGATTGTGCAACTCATGAAGGTGCGTTATCTACAGGTGCAAAGTTCAGATACTATCTTAAAAACTAGGCCCTTCTCGAGCTGTGTGTTTATTTATCTTAAGTTGAATATGAAAATCCCCAAGCTGTAATATATATATAGCTATTATATAACACGTTGATATTATATTCATTTTAGTGTACCGTTATTAATCAATCTAATGCACGAACTTGAATTTTGTTGTATATTTTCATTGAATTAATTTTGTGCATCATATATCTGTTTTATTCTAATGACATTATTGAATAATTATAATTGACTAAATTTACTAATTTACTAAATAAATTTAAATAGTCTAACATTTCTGGCCCACATTGTATTGTATTGTATTGTATTGTATTGTACTGTGTTGTATTGTATTGCATTGCATTGTATTGTATTGTATTGTATTGTATTGTATTGTATTTATTAACATTCCATGGTATTCATACATTGCTTCACAGCTAGAATATGGAACAAGTCAAAAACCTTAATACTATTATAAAGTCTTAATTTATAGTCATAGTCTAGATGAAATATATACAGAAGAGATTTACAATATAGTCTACTAGTACACTTACTTACTTACTTACAAATGACTTTTAAGGAACCCGAAGGTTCATTGCCGCCCTCACATAAGCCCGCCAGCGGTCCCTATCCTGTGCAAGATTAATCCAGTCTCTATCATCATACCCCACCTCCCTCAAATCCATTTTAATATTATCCTCCCATCTACGTCTCGGCCTCCCTAAAGGTCTTTTTCCCTCCGGTCTCCCAACTAACACTCTATATGCATTTCTGGATTCGCCCATACGTGCTACATGCCCTGCCCATCTCAAACGTCTGGATTTAATGTTCCTAATTATGTCAGGTGAAGAATACAATGCGTGCAGTTCTGTGTTGTGTAACTTTCTCCATTCTCCTGTAACTTCATCCCGCTTAGCCCCAAATATTTTCCTTAGCACCTTATTCTCAAACACCCTGAACCTATGTTCCTCTCTGAGTGAGAGTCCAAGTTTCACAACCATACAGAATAACCGGTAATATAACTGTTTTATAAATTCTAACTTTCAGATTTTTGGACAGCAGACTGGAATAATAACACGCATTTCCCATATTTATTCTGCGTTTAATTTCCTCCCGAGTGTCATTTATATTTGTTACTGTTGCTCCAAGATATTTGAATTTTTCCACCTCTTCGAAGGATAAATCTCCAATTTTTATATTTCCATTTCGTTCAATATTCTGATCACGAGACATAATAATATACTTTGTCTTTTCGGGATTTACTTTCAAACCGATCGCTCTACTTGCTTCAAATAAAATTTCCGTGTTTTCCCTAATCGTTTGTGTATTTTCTCCTAACATATTCACGTCATCCGCATAGACAAGAAGCTGATGTAACCCGTTCAATTCCAAACCCTGCCTGTTATCCTGAACTTTCCTAATGGCATATTCTAGAGCGAAGTTAAAAAGTAAAGGTGATAGTGCATCTCCCTGCTTTAGCCCGCAGTGAATTGGAAAAGCATCAGATAGAAACTGACCTATACGGACTCTGCTGTATGTTTCACTGAGACACATTTTAATTAATCGAACTAGTTTCTTGGGAATACCAAATTCAATAAGAATATCATATAATACTTCCCTCTTAACCGAGTCATAAGCCTTTTTGAAATCTATGAATAACTGATGTACTGTACCCTTATGCTCCCATTTTTTCTCCATTATCCGTCGAATACAAAAAATCTGATCAATAGTCGATCTATTACGCCGAAAACCGCACTGATGACCCCCAATAATTTCATCTACGTACGGAGTTAATCTTCTCAAAAGAATATTGGACAAAATTTTGTACAACGTCAACAAAAGTGATATTCCTCGAAAGTTACCACAGTTGGTTTTGTCCCCCTTTTTAAAAATAGGTACAATTATAGTCTACTAGTACAACACAAAGTTTTGGTATCAATTTCATGAAGTGTTATTGAATGTCATGAATTCACCTACAGAATAGAAGGCGTGAGAAATTAGATACCTCTTTAATTTGGCCCTAAATAATCTTATGTTTTGAGTTTCATTTTTTATATCGATAGGGAGGCTATTAAAAATTTTTACTGCCATATAACGCACTCCTTTTTGATAGCACTATAGACTCTCCGATGGAGTATGAGAGTCATTTTTTTGACGTGTATTTATGCTATGAACTGTTGAATTAGTTACAAAGTTTTCACGATTACATACGAGGAAGACTATTAATGAAAAGATATACTGACAAGCCATGGGCATTATTTGTAGTTGTTTGAAAATAGTCCTAACAAGATTCCCTAGATTTGGCACCTACCATTATTCTAATTGCTCTTTTTTGTAATAGGAATATACTGTGACCATCTGTGGAATTTCCCCAGAATATTATTCCAAAACTCATTACCGAGTGGAAGTATGCAAAGTATATTGTTTTTAAGGTATTGATATTTACTATCTTTTGCATAGATCTATTAGCAAAACAAGCTGAATTTAGTTTGGGGGTAATTTCTTTAATGTGATTTTTCCAATTTAACACATTATCGATTTTTAAGCCAAGAAATTTGGTTGTTGTTGTTTCTAATAGGGATCTATTGTTAATTATTGCGCTAGAAATTTCGTAGGTTGAATTTGGACAGGATTTAAATTGAATTATGTTAGTTTTGTCACAATTTAATACTAATTTATTGACTGACAACCAGTCACTTCAACACCGATTAACCTGTGGTTAAGCAACCTCTTTTCTATCCCTGTCCTCAAGTAACATGTTCTTCATATAACTATTTTAAAATGTAAATCACGGTTATTTACCTACTCATCAGGAGCTGCGTTCGTGTGTGGGTTCGATTTCCGCTAGAGCTAATTAAGGTGGGTGCTCCTGTTATGGCCATCCCCCTATTGTGAGTTAGTTAACCAAAAAATCCGCTAAATTGCAGCAGCCAATGAAAGGGCATCCTGCTATGTCATTTGATCGTTTTCCATCCAGTCAGGTTGAGCAATATGACGTCAGTTGCCTGTTTTGCGTTTTTCATGTGACCTCTTCTTATTTTTCTCTGGTAAGTCTCCTTTGTTTTATGCATGTTTTTCAAAGACTTGTTTCATGAAAACCATCATACTCCATTCAGTTTTTAATGCTCTGTTGATTGGTGTTCTCGTTGATGGCGTATCTTTTACGAGTTGTTCATAATCAAACGATTTTCGTGAAAGCTTACCTGCTCCTGATATGGCCATATCAAATGCACCATGGCCATGTCAAGTTCATTTCACTTTTATTTTTTCACCTGACAGATTTACATGCCTTATAGCTGGGATTACGCGAAAAAGTTTGTATTGTAAGAAAAAATGACGTCATAATCATGTGTTTTTTAATCTGAATCGGTAGAAGATACGTTACGTTGTAATAGAAACTTTTTTTCTTTTTGCAAATGTACTGGAAATGTTTGGCATTAGTAGACAATACAATCCAAATAACTTTAGTATTCGCTTTAGTGGGAGCTTTAGAAATTTTGTTTCAGATATAAAATAATGTCAGTCAACATGAATAAGAGGGGATTATGGGCTGAAGAAGCCATGTCCAAGGCAGTGAGCGGTATAAAGAGTTGAAAGTTCTCAGTTCAAGGCGCAAGTAAAACATTTTGTGTACCTAAACGTACTTTACGCCGCTATATGGAAAAAGATGACCCATTAAAGAAGTCAAAATTATGTGGGAGAACCACCTTGACACCAGAACAAGAAAACAGCTGTGCCAGAGAATATTCCGTTTGTCTTCTGTAGGCTATCCATTGACTCCTAACATTCTGATCCCGGGCTGGGTTCAGTCTTTGGGCTATACTACACGAACGTGAAAAACGTTGCGTTGACAACGTTCTTTTATAGGAACTTGGTTTTTGGTAATATGATCGCTTGTTTAATTGCATGACTATACTACACAAGCGTTAAAAATGCTGCGTTTGGTTGCGTTGCTTCGACGTTGGGAAGTTTCAACGCAGAGGTCCGCCATCTTTTGCAAACGTATTCATACTACATGTGCGTCACCAACCCAATGTCAACAACAGAGTGGATATTGTCAAGCAAATGCAGTTTTTACTACCTACCGTACTCTTGGTGAGAATGTAACCATTTCGAATACACCTCCACCTAAACAAGACGACATACCGGATGGTATTATTTCTCAGACTACTTCGGGTCGTGAGAGTAATGTAAACGAAACCCAAACAAAATCGGGACAATCTCTTCGCTCGACAGGGATAGGAAGAAAAGAAAAATCGGAAAATATTCTAGTAACTGCAACAAGGGATATTAAAAGTATATTATCAGAGAGTGTGGCCATACAAAGACAAGACAGAGAGAATGACAAGGATGGAAACAAAGCTTTCCTATTATCATTTGTCAAAATCATAGACAATTCACTTCCAGAGCTTGCAATTGAAGCCCGTTTCAAAGTTTCTGAAGTGTTCAGAAACCTACTTGTCGAGCAACGGGCAACATCAAGAATGTCCCAATTGTCAGAAATGTCGCTGTTGAGTGTTATTGCCGATGGTTCAAATGATTCTGAATTCATTGTTAATTTCGGTCAGTACTGATTTCTGCAGCTTGTAATGTTCTTAATTTTCGACATATTATGCATAAAATAAAAATAGAATCATTTTCTGCAGCTTGGAATGTTCTTAATTTTCAACATATTATGCATAAAATAAAAATAGAATCATTTTCTGTAGCTTGGAATGTTCTTAATTTTCAACATATTATGCATAAAATAAATATATAATCATTTTCTGCAGCTTGTAATGTTCTTGATTTTCAACATATTATGCATAAAATACAAATATAATCATTACAAATTAAGGCAAATTTTATTACTTACCTTAATGTTACAACCAGCTTTTCGACAGGATGAATTGATTTCCTCAATACAATATCAGTTTTCCTAATTTTATGAGACACTAAATTCAAAAGATCATCAAAACTTTTTATTGACATTCTGTAATAGAGAAAAAACTTGTTGGGATACTGTCGGTGATTTTCAAATGCAGTACAGTGAAACCTCTTTTTAAGGACACCTCCAAGAGATGGACACTCCTCATATACGGACAGATTTTTATGTCCCAACTGAAATAATATAGAAATAATGATAAATATAAAGCTCGTTTACGGACACTCTCAGACACAAACACGGAAAGTTGTTTCACAGTTCTAAAGCTTGTCTTACCTCCTAACTGCGGAAAGAACTTGGATTTCAAGACCTCGTGTGTTACAAAAATGGAAAATTTAGTGCAGAAATTCCTTAACATGAAAGAAGACAATAAGGTCCGCGATAGTGAAATTGTATTCCATACACGATAGTGTTAGTAGGATTATTCTCTTCACTTCAATTAGTTTTGTTTCGAGAGACATGGCACCTGAACGTAAAGGTTAAGTTGAAAACTGTAAATTACAGTACTGCATAACTGTAGACCTAGAATAAAGTTGCATGGCACAGTACTGTATTTTCCTCTTTCGGTCTTATCTACTGTAGCTCAAAGTTACAAGGAATTTACTGTAGTACAGTAGACTGTATTTAGAATTAAACTACAGTAATACATTTCATTTAAAGCGTGAAGGGATACATAATGCATATTATAAATTTACTGTTAGATTGGGAAGCCACCCTCCCAGTGAAGGACACCTCCCAGATGCGGACAGATTGTTACGTCCCTTCGATGTCCGTAAATGAGAGGTTTCACTGTATAAAACTTTCCTGTCGAAAGTCTCTTAACGTTTGTGGGATGAATTCACCATCTCCTTTTCCTCTTTTTTGAGACAGACATAAATTGAACACATAGCAGAGCTACATATGCAACTTGTAAAACATCCATTGCAGTTCAGAAACCAAACACAGCGTCCCTAACGCAACGTGTAGTTTATATATTTTCCATGCGTTACCAACGCCTGTTAACGTAACATTTTTAACGTTCGTATAGTGTAGCCCTTTGAGCTTAGCGTCGTGCAACGTCAGGGTTCCTCTTCAAAAACTGTCGAAACACTTACGACCAGCAGTCCCTTTAAAACGGCTTGTCAGGAGATCGAAGTCAAGGACATGCGACTCTGCGGAGTCTGTGAGAATTTCTACCACGAAGAGTGTGTTGGCCTCACTGCTGCTGACAAAGACATTTTTATTTGTCCCAATTGTGATCAGTAATTTGTTTGCAAAATCTTATTTTTGTCTTGTAAGTACTCTTCTCTTGAATGATTAATAATTTTTGTTTTTTGAAGTTAATTTTTATGTCAATTTTGTAAACAACTTAATTTTTGATGGAAAAATCTGTTTTGACTACACTTTTGAATTATAAAAAAGATTATTAAGTATCATGTTTATTAATTTTACACCAAAATTATTTAATTTTAACACAACTGCGGTATCAAACTGAAAACAATCACGATTTATAGAACATGGAACAAGGGTGGCCATATCATGTGCACATGTTCCTGATATGGCCACTAGGTAGACTTTTGGAATTTGGGACTTTTTGGACAATTAAAGCTATTTTTATTGGGAAATGAAATTGTTTTAAGAAAGTCCATTAGACTGAGAACGAGTAAGAAAAAAGTGGTTTACATTTTTTTTTCAAAATGGCGGCTAGAAAAATTCTCAAAACCTTAGCATGGCCATATCAGGGACACCTACCTTATTTGCATGGATTTTTCACCCAGTCTTTAAGTGGAATGTTAGGTAATTCCATAAAGAATCCTCTCGCCAAATATCATCTCGCTATCACAATTCCATCGACTGTAATAACCTAGTAGTTGATACAGCGTCGTTAGGCCTACATAGCCAAGTAAAAATACTAAATGCAAATCACCGAATAATTATATCCTGTGACAGGCCTAATTAATTCAATCTATTGCTCGGTATGCAGCAATATGCAAATATTATATTATGATTATGTTGAAAAATCACTCAAATAAACAGATAAGCAGGGAGATTCGAGATAAAACTCAAGTGTCAGTAATGGAAATGTTGGCATTACTCGCTGAACAGTA
This sequence comes from Periplaneta americana, assembly GCF_040183065.1. Lineage (NCBI taxonomy): Eukaryota > Metazoa > Arthropoda > Insecta > Blattodea > Blattidae > Periplaneta > Periplaneta americana. The sequence goes on from NC_091130.1 coordinate 12,090,042, forward strand.
ATTATGGCCACTCTGGTGTGATTTACATGTTTGCAACTTTATTGCGGGACGAAAATTTTATTTAAAATAATGTAATACTGTTTGAACTATTACTGTGTGTATATTTCAATTATAACAATTATCTATACTACCGCATAGCTGAAGTATGTTATAAACTATTTCAGAATTATTAAAAAAAAGTATTTTAGTAACTTTTAGTGTTTTATTTACTCTAACATTGGCATGCCTGTCAGGATTATAATGGCCCCTAGTCTGTAGTCGGTAATGTACGTTGTGTGTTTTTATCGCTTGAAAACTTGCATTTAGCTGTGTAATCCAATTAAACAGTACGTATTTTTTCAACTATTAGACAGTATTATTAGTGCTTAATATAAATTGAACAGAATTTTTAAGTTTTTAGCTCGTTTAATAGTGAAATACAGAAATGTCGCAAGTTTCGCCACCTGCCTGGTTAGACAAGAACTTCCTGGAGACCGCTCTAGCGGGCTCTGTCGATAGTTTCGAAGTCCGCACAATGGGGGCTGTAGGAGACGGCTACACCAGCGCTCTCCTGCGGGTGAAAGTACAATTGAAGTCCGGGAAAACTGAAAATGTTGTCGTAAAGCGCCTAGTTCAGACAAATGAAAATAGCAAGTTTATCACAGAGACGACTATGTTTGACAGAGAAATCCTTATGTACAAAGAAACTCTTCCACAGCTGCAGAAACTTCTAGAGAAGGCTTTTCCAGGTATGTGTTTTACTAAATTTATAGTTAAATGGTGTAATTCAGGGGTTCTCAACATTTTTTAAGATTGTGAGTACAAGAGAATTTTAATTGACATAAATATTCATTTTAGTTTCAAATCCATTTTCCCGCAAGTTTATTTTTCTTGATTCAACACCAACTATTTTATGTCAGATATTAATCAATCTGGATAAAATGTTTACTCAAGTATTTATGAGACAGCTGCATGTTTCTATGAATTTATTTTGTGAGAAATGCTGCTAGTTTATTTTATTAACTTTTTTTCATGAATTATAGAAAAATAACATTTTTAAAATTAAAAAAAAAATGAAGTAGATAAATATAAATAAGCAAACAAACAAGCAAGCGAGCAAGCGAGCAAGCGTATGTGTATAAGTAATGTTTAAACGTATTAGTTAATAGGTGTAAGAGTGAATAAGTAAATAAGTAAAAAAATAAGAAATGAATAAATAAATAAGTAGTGAATGAATGAAAAAATAAATCAGTAAATAAGTATGCGAACGTAGAAATGAATGAATGAATGAATGAATAAATAAATCAATGGTTAATGAATGAATAAATGAATAAATAAATCAATGTATGAATAAATAAAGAAGTAAATAAATAAATAGATATATAAAAAGGGACATACATAAATAAATAGAGAAATTAATAACTAAATAAATAGAGAAATAAATAAGTAAATAAATAGAGAAACAAATAAATAAACATAGAAATAAATAAATAGAGAAATAAATAACTAACTAAATAAATAAATAAATAGAGAAATAAATAAATAGAGAAATAAATAACTAAATAAATAAATAGAAAAATAAACAGAGAAATAAAGAAATAGAGAAATAAATAACTAAATAAATAAATAAATAAATAGAGAAATAAATAAATAGAGAAATAAATAACTAAATAAATAAATAAATAGAGAAATAGAAAAATAAACAGAGAAATAAATAACTAAATAAATAGAGAAATAGAAAAATAAACAAATAAATAAATGGAGAAATAAATAAATAAATAAATAGAGAAATAAATAAATAGAGAAATAAATAAATAGAGAAATAAATAACTAAATAAATAAATAAATAGAAAAATAAACAGAGAAATAAATCAATAGAGAAATAAATAACTAAATAAATAAATAAATAGAGAAATAGAAAAATAAACAGAGAAATAAATAACTAAATAAATAAATAAATAGAGAAATAAATAAATAGAGAAATAAATAACTAAATAAATAAATAAATAGAAAAATAAACAGAGAAATAAATCAATAGAGAAATAAATAAATAAATAGAGAAATAAATAACTAAATAAATAAATAAATAAACAGAGAAATAAAGCAATAGAGAAATAAATAACTAAATAAATAAATAAATAGAGAAATAAATAAATAGAGAAATAAATAAATAGAGAAATAAATAACTAAATAAATAAATAGAGAAATAAATAACTAAATAAATAAATAAATTAATAGAAAAATAAACAGAGAAATAAATCAATAGAGAAATAAATAACTAAATAAATAAATAAATAGAAAAATAAACAGAGAAATAAATCAATAGAGAATTAAATAACTAAATAAATAAATAAATAAATAAATAGAGAAATAAATAACTAAATAAATAAATAGAAAAATAGAAAAATAAACAGAGAAATAAATAAATAGAAAAATAAATAACTAAATAAATAGAAAAATAAATAAATAGAGAAATAAATAACTAAATAAATAAATAAATAGAGAAATAGAAAAATAAACAGAGAAATAAATAACTAACTAAATAAATAAATAGAGAAATAAATAACTAACTAAATAAATAAATAGAGAAATAAATAAACAGAGAAATAAATAAATAGAGAAATAAATAAATAGAGAAATAAATAACTAACTAAATAAATAAATAGAGAAATAAATAAACAGAGAAATAAATAAATAGAGAAATAAATAAATAGAGAAATAAATAACTAACTAAATAAATAAATAGAGAAATAAATAAATAAATAAATAGAGAAATAAGTAGAGAAATAAATAAATAAATAAATAGAGAAATAAATAGCTAAATAAATAAGTAAGTAAATAAAAAAATTGTAACGCACAAATAGGTGGATGGATGGGTGGATTGCAGACGGAGGTTGTTACAAATCCACAGTCACTAAAGATACAGCTTCTTTTGCTGTAAATACGAAATTTTCCGGTTACCAGACCGTAAACATGAATTTCAATAATATAGAAACATACAATTTTATAATAACCATTAGTAATTGAACTTTTGTTCATATGAATCAAATGTTTCCAAACAATTTCAAGAATAATTTTCAAAAATCATGGCAATTCTACGTGAATGTCTTTGTGTACTATCATATGAAAAGTTACTATAATAGCAATTTCGATGGTACTTAGTCAATCGATTGTCCGATAGGGGATGTGCAGCCGATCGCTCCACGCCACTTCTACTCCTGCGACGGCACTGTGGTGATGGAGGACCTGAGTGCGTCCGGGTTCACCATGCCTGACCGACGCGAGGGAATGGATCTGGAGCACACTTTGCTGCTCATGCGCACAGCTGCCAGGTTCCACGCAGCTTCAGTGGTTCTGTATCAACAGGTGGATCCAGAGTCCATGGCTCTCTACAGTAAAAGCATCTTCAGTGAGGCCCCCATCAATAACATGAGGAAGTTCTTCACAGGTACCAGCTCTGCTTTCATGCCTGTGGGGAGTCGGATGTTATCTCCTGCAAAATAATGATAAAAAATTAGTCTATCTTCAAGCAGTCATAAATATAATACTACTAGTGGCTTGTGCAGCAAATGCTGCTGCAAACTAAGTTCGTTAGACGTTCAAATAAAAATTTTTCAGATTTATTTTCAATGAAGAATACTTGTCTTTTTGATAATTATTTGCTTCCATAATAATGAAACATACTCCCTCTGAGTGGATTTTTTTAGGCCAAATCTTTTTCTTGAACCTATCTAACTTCAGTTTTTGAGTTTCAACGCGAAAACGCAAGTATCAATGTCAGGACGATAGCAGTAGCTATTTCAGGTCATTGTGGATTGTAGGCAAAAGTTAAAAAAATGTCAGGTTTGCTAAGCTTTCGAACAATAGCATTTTCGTATAGCTGCTGCATGTAGAACTTGAAATATAGAGCGTAAAATCATTTTATCCTACTAAGAGATCTTGCTGAAATGATCTGGAGACTACAAAATTTTCTAGGCCTCTTCTTTTATCAGTAAGTAGTACCTTTTATCTTTCCTTAGGAACTGTAATTTCTGCGCTCTCTCGAGCCAATATTGAAGACAATGACACATATCAATATCTACACTACACCGCCATTAAGTATATGAAAAAGACCCAACCCCACTGGGTTAATAAGTATTAAAATATTTGATTTTTAATCACAATATTATTATCTTACTTAAGTTTTGTAGTTATATATAGCAGTCACTCAGTAAATTATGGAAATGAAGATCTAAATTAAGATATTATCTACATTTACTTACATAACCTCAAAACGTTTCACTTTCATGTCACCAACGTAGCATCAATATTATGTACAATTAATGAAAAATAGACGCATCATGATATTAACTATAATAATATTTAATTTCTAATGGTAATAATGTCATCAAACCACCTCAAGTTTCGTAGATTTGAATATCCAATACTAAATATGTCGGCAATCCTGCAGGTCATGGCCTTCGTGTAATAGCCTATTGTTTATTGTAGTGTGTGTTTTGTTCTGAAATTCAAACAAGTCGGCCGTGATTCAATAAAATTAGTTCTCAAAACTGACAACAGATGGATTTTTGGAAAATAGGAAAATTATGTAGGAAAATTGACATTTCAGTGAAAACTACTACTTTTCCGAAAAACTTTGGATGCCAGGCATGAAAATGAGGGGTCACTCATTAAAATCCGTTCAGCCGTTTTCCCGTAATTTCCATTACCAGTTCAAATTATATATATATATATATATATATATATATATATATATATATATATATATATATATATATATATATAGATAGATAGATAGATTTATCACAGTTCTTTCCTTTTTTTTACTGATGTGTGTATACACAAGTTTATAAAACCCTATTTTATCCGAAGGTATATTAGGGCTGATAATTAAATCATACATATTATAGCCCTGTACAAATAATTACATAAGATATATACATAATTATGACATAAAATACACATATTACATTAAATGTATATGACAATAAAAATCATATTTATATTATGCAAATACAAAGATATAAGATAAAATAGATATAATATATAGAGATAGATACACGATATATGAAATGCGGATATATTACATTCAGTACTTTCCCAGGACATATCACACACAGACTTGTTACTTAAAAAAAATAATAATAAGTGAGAATTTCGTAGAAATATACGTATTACTTTTAAGGACGTGTATGACATAAAAATGACATGAAATAGACATGACATACTAGTGCATGTTCAACACGTAAGACATAGACATATTATATACAATACACAGAAAAGACAAATAAAAAGGAAAATTACATAAAAACATATTATATGATATGAAAGAGTGATAGTATAGCTGTTATTATTATTATTATTATTATTATTATTATTATTATTATTATTATTATTATTATTAATATTATTATTATTTATTATTATTATACTTGAAGCAAGTAAAGCGGTCGGTTTGGAAGTAAATCCCGAAAAGACTAAGTATATGATTATGTCTCGTGACCAGAATATTGTACGAAATGGAAATATAAAAATTGGAGATTTATCCTTCGAAGAGGTGGAAAAATTCAAATATCTTGGAGCAACAGTAACAAATATAAATGACACTCGGGAGGAAATTAAACGCAGAATAAATATGGGAAATGCCTGTTATTATTCGGTTGAGAAACTTTTATCATCCAGTCTGCTGTCCAAAAATCTGAAAGTTAGAATTTATAAAACAGTTATATTACCGGTTGTTCTGTATGGTTGTGAAATTTGGACTCTCACTCTGAGAGAGGAACATAGGTTAAGGGTGTTTGAGAATAAGGTGCTTAGGAAAATATTTGGGGCTAAGCGGGATGAAGTTACAGGAGAATGGAGAAAGTTACACAACACAGAACTGCACGCATTGTATTCTTCACCTGACACAATTATGAACATTAAATCCAGACGTTTGAGATGGGCAAGGCATGTAGCACGTATGGACGAATCCAGAAATGCATATAGAGTGTTAGTTGGGAGACCGGAGGGAAAAAGACCTTTAGGGAGGCTGAGACGTAGTTGGGAGGATAATATTAAAATGGATTTGAGGGGGGTGGGGTATGATGATAGAGACTGGATTAATCTTGCTCAGGATAGGGACCGATGGCGGGCTTATGTGAGGGCGGCAATGAACCTCCGGGTTCCTTAAAAGCCATTTGTAAGTAAGTAAGTAAGTATTATTATTATCACTATTGTTATTATTAATAGTAGCAGTATTTCCTTTTATTGCAGCGTGTTTTGCCCTGTTGCATGTTAGGTTAATGATAAAAAGAGAGAAAAAAATAGTCCCTGAATATATACAAACAAAATTAACACATTCATATACCCTTTCTAATTGCATTAACTACAACTTCTCTTACTATGGCAGAAACACACAAACTAGCTATTTATAGTGAATTGTGAATATGTGATATGAATTCTGAAATTCTCTTGAACAGCATTTCTTTTTAAACATGAAACACAGGGGGTTTTCAAATTACCCAGAACATGAGATGACATGTGACAGTTATAACAGGCGAGTTCTTTCGAAAATTGGGCAATCAACTAGGAGGTGATGAACAGTCTGGTCGCTTTCCTCGTATTTACATATGGATTCATTTACATTATTGATTTTGAACCGTTTAAAATATGTTTTAAATTTTCCATGGCCTGCAAAGAATTGCGTAAGCACGAAATCGGGTATCATGTGTTTACAGTTTAACCTAGAGATTATTGTAGGGAAGAATAAGTCCCTAGTTAGATTGCCGTTATTATTTCCTTGCCATTGTACATCCCAGCGTGGTGTATTCACATTAAGGTTTAAAATGAAAAAAGAGTGGTTACTCTAGAGCAGACCTACAGAAATGTAGCTCCTTACTATCCCTTCTTACCCCACCCACCTTTTCTACCAGTGCGGACATGGCGTTCTAGTTACGCTCGGCTGCATCAACATTTATTCTCGCGGCGGCAGGTATACAATACGCTATCAAGAATTACAAATGAACAGATAATAAAATTCTTAGGAACATACCTTTATAAAGTAAGAGAAAAATGAATGAGGGAAATAAATAAGTTAAAAGACATAGTCACTTACTTACTTACAAATGGCTTTTAAGGAACCCTAAAGTTCATTACCGCCCTCACATAAGCCCTCCAGCGGTCCCTATCCTGTGCAAGATTAATCCAGTCTCTATCATCATACCCCACCTCCCTCAAATCCATTTTAATATCATCCTCCCATCTACGTCTCGGCCTCCCTAAAGGTCTTTTTCCCTCCGATCTCCCAACTAACACTCTATATGCATTTCTGGATTCGCCCATACGTGCTACATGCCTTGCCCATCTCAAACGTCTGGATTTAATGTTCCTAATTATTTCAGGTGAAGAATACAATGCGTGCAGTTCTGTGTTGTGTAACTTTCTCCATTCTCCTGTAACTTCATCCCTCTTAGCCCCAAATATTTTCCTAAGCACCTTATTCTCAAACACCCTTAACCTATGTTCCTGTCTCAGAGTGAGAGTCGAAGTTTCACGACCATACAGAACAACCGGTAATATAACTGTTTTATAAATTCTAACTTTCAGATTTTTGGACAGCAGACTGGATGACAAAAGCTTCTCAACCGAATAATAACAGGCATTTCCCATATTTATTCTGCGTTTAATTTCCTCCCGAGTGTCATTTATATTTGTTACTGTTGCTCCAAGATATTTGAATTTTTCCACCTCTTGGAAGGATAACTCTCCAATTTTTATATTTCCATTTCGTACAATATTCTGGTCACGAGACATAATCATTAAAAGACATATAAAATAAATTTTAAAATGTATGTATGCATATAATGTAAGAAGGTCTATCTATGTATATATCGTCCTATTACTAGTAAAGCCGATTAAGTCCACTTTTTGTGTGAAATAAGTCAAGTATAGTCCCCGACTTGTCTTTCCGTGCTCTGTATTCTGCTAAAATGAAATAAGCCCGAAATGTTGCATGCAGGCAACAAAACAATTACTTCATTTGAAGAATTTATTATGATTTTTCGTGCATAAATAAGTTTTAATTCCTGTTTTTACTAAACTTGCATTACTGGTCTTAACTGGTTTTACTAGTAATAGGACGATAAATAAATTGTACATTGATAAGTGAGTGATAGCTATATGACCGGATGTCAATGCTGTCATTCAACATTGTAACGCACTTCAGTCAAATAAATAAATATATAAATAAAATAAATAAAAAGTAAATAAATGAATAAATATATAAATAAATAAATAAATACACAATACGCGTACTGCTTAATAAATATGTTGCTAAATAAAAATGGAAGTGGTGCAAGATATTCCTAAAGCCTAGTTAAATCATTCCTTAAATGGTTTCCATGATCGAGTGACACATTGTAAAGCAGCTGAGGGCTACCAATTTGAACACATAATTTAGAAGGTGAGCTAGCTTTGTTTTGTTTTTGTTAAGGAAGGCGTATTTTATTATTTTAATATTCGATACACTTTTCTGTTTTCTTGACTTAGCAACACTGAATTTGTACAGAAGTATCAAGTGTGGATACTTTTTGAAAAGCTCTTAATGAGCACTATTCAAAAATAAAATAATATATTGGGTGTTCCATTTAAAATAAGAGAGTTGGAGTTACTTCCGGTTAAACCGGAAGTAGAAAAAACTCGGTAATACCATTATTGAGTTCTTAGTATATGGTTATCCCCACATACCAAGTTTTATGTCACTGAACCACATGCTTCAAAAGTTATTTAGGTGGTGCGGGACTTTTAACTAACCCTGTATAATGAAATGATTAAATCGGATTTATTTATTATTCAGTAGAACCCGGAAACGTGAAAGTTAATTGTGAATGCTTACATTTAAATACACTTATTTTAACAATATTTCCGTTATCGTTTCAGTTCCCGGTTTATTGTGGAGCAGATTTCACGCTTCTGCACGTTGTGGCATAAATTATAAACACTTCGTTTCTTGCAGGCATGACTCTACTCCTGGCAGACGAGGTGAAGAAATGGCCAGAATATGGCGAGGAATACTCCAAGAAACTGCGTGCCATGGCCCCCAAGATGCTAGATTTGTGCATAGCCGGGTCAAAACGTGACGAGAAACGGTTCAACGTCTTGACGCACGATGACTTGTGGATCAACAATATAATGTTGCGGGGGTCCACGGATATCCGCTTCATCGACTTCCAGATGCCCCACTTCGCCTCGCCCGGCAATGAACTTCACTTGATTCTCATGAGCAGCCTTGAAGACGAGGTTCGTCGTAAACACAAGGATGTATTGATGAAGGTCAGTACGTGATGAAATTTGAATTTCAGTTTTTAATAGGAACATTCAGTATGTCAGCTCCGATAGTAGATTTTAACTGAATGAAATTGCATACTTTATATTCATATATGAGGACATCGCCGTCTTTATTGAATAATCAATGACTGTAAGTAGTCATACATGTAGATACCTATTGTTGGAGAAAAATTCGTCCCGGCACCGGGACTCAAACCCGGGACCCTCATCTTTGCGCGCTGAGCGCTCTTTCTATCTGAGCTATGCCGAGACTCGATATACGGTACCTGCTAAACTTTCCTTTATATCATCAATGGCCTACTACAGTGATGTCAAAGCAAGCGCATTTTTCTGACCTTGACGTCATGCGCGGGCATTAAGCGCTAGGTATGCTAGGAGGAATAAGCAGCCTGTTGGATTACGAAAACAGTGGTGCACAAACTTCAAACGGAACGTGAAATTTTATGTCGTTATTTTTATATGGCTTCTTTCTGTTTGTTATTTTCTATATTGTCTGTAAAACAAAAGTACTAACACCTATTTCTTAGCTTAATATTGCAGTTGTGTTTTAAACGTTACTTACTTACTTACTTACCTACTGGCTTTTAAGGAACCCGAAGGTTCATTACCGCCCTCACATAAGCCCGCCAGCGGTCCCTATCCTGAGCAAGATTAATCCAGTCTCTATCATCATATCCCACCTCCCTCAGATCCATTTTAATATTATCCTCCCATCTACGTCTCGGCCTCCCTAAAGGTCTTTTTCCCTCCGGTCTCCCAACTAACACTCTATATGCATTGTTTTAACGTTAATATATGTTTTAAACGTTAATAACATATTAGAGAGTTAAGAAGGAATATTCAGTTAAATTCCATAGTAGTATAATATTATACTGTATTAAGTGGATGAAACACATCATTCATAAAGAAAGTGATATCCCAAAGAAAGAGATTGAGTATGACATGATAAGTTGGAATTCATATTGATGATATCTTTAGCCTTACAAAAGTAATCAATAAACTAATCAAAACAATATTACAGTACAAAGCAAAGTTACCTAGGTACTGTATCTGTTTTAAGCGTAACTATTATTACATAACAAAACTCTTATCGCATTATGCTTTTAAGGTGATATTGCTGAGCAACTTCCTATCATCAGAATATTAAATTATTTTCTCGAAATCTGCTGAAGCTATAGAGCTGACATTTTTACAACACATGGGCACGTATCTTTTGCTTATGACGTAACAGTAGTTGCTTTGCTAATTCATTTCCTTACAAACAATTTCCATGCGAATATTTTCAAAATTTTCAAAACACTGTCTTCAGTAATACGTATATACGGTATATTAGATTTACGAAAACATCCTGTAAGGCTACTAAATAAATAGGCCTATATCTGAAAATTTCACTTGTGTATAAAGAAAGGTTGAGAAAATATTTCTTTTGAATAAAAAAATCAAACTTGTGAAAAAAGAGCATTAAAATTAAAACTTACATTCTTATAATGCACTTATACTTCTCAGGCAAATCTAAAAATTAACATGGATACAGTTTCAATAAGTTCTCTTCCCTTTATCCATTGAATCAGTGCTGGCCATCCCTGAATATAGCTCGACCAAGCGGCATATACCACCTCTTTCTTCTGTCTCTTTCCTTTCCGCTGTAAAGCGCTCAGGCTCTCCTGGGCTCTAAAACGCGCGCTTGCCCATATGGGCATCAGTTGACGTCACTGGCCTACTATCTTCATTTTAGATATATGCAGGAGCGCATATTTAAATTACTTTATGACCATTTTCGACAACAGTTCATGAATATTGTTAACATAGATATATACTACTTAATTCTTTCTTACGCCGATCGATAGGCGATAATGCTAAATAAAAAAAAAATGTCCAATTTTGACTCAATGCTTTTAAGCTCCAACCGATTCAATTACATACAGTGTATATTTACGGTCTTATTAATAAACCGTGTTCAGTTTTTATACAAGACTTTTGCAGACTTGAAACAGAAAACTTTAGTAATAAACCATGCATAAGCGATGGATGAGCTATTCCATCTGAAATCGACCGAAATATAGAGAAAATTAACCTTACAATTTCTAAATACAATAAAACTTTTTTTGTACGTAGACAACTGTGATACAATGCTTTGTGCAAAGTTTGAGGCATCAGAACTTCATAGTGTTTAAATTAAAAATATTTAAATTTGTCGTATTTTCATAAAATTTGCAACTTTAAACTGCTGTAGCTCCGAAACCCTTTCACCCAATGATCGAAATCATGGTTTATTTTGATGCTGAGGAATTAAAGTTTACATTGACATATAAACAGATTTTCTTACTTTTTATGGAAATGGAGAAATTTAGATTTTTCCTCATTAATACGCCTTTGCAAAGGAAAAAATATTTTTAAAATATATAGTTAGATTCCGCATTGAAAGTACAAATAAACACATATTTTTTACTGATAAGAAAGTATTGAAAATATCAAATAAAGAAAATAAATAGTACGCGCGTGAACTAACCAGCTGACTGTGAGGCGGGAGCTAGCCGAGTTAAGCAAGGCCAGGAGACATAAACACGTGATGTGTCGTCTAGTAGTCATGAATATGCTAGCTTTATCATAAGTTTTCATAAACACAGGAGTAAATTGACGCCGAACGATCGTTTATCTTCAGCTCTCGGCCAGTGCGTGCGGTACTGCGCCGTTAAAGTCTAGGCGTGTGAAAATAATCTATTTAATACCCTCGAAACTTATTGCCGTACCACTAACCAAACAATGCCGAATCCCTCTTAATAATGCAAGGTTTTTTCTCAAAACTTTTTTTTTGCATTTTTACAAATTGGCAAAAAGCCTAAAAGTAAGTAAAATCAGATTATCTGTCTCTCTGTGTACAATAAAAATAAGAATTACTTCGTGACATAACCTACCAAATGTCAGCTTCAAAATGAGCTCTCGTTCAATGTTCTGCAGTAAACGGTTCCAGAGTTCTGAGCGCTGAAAGAGGCTTGTTTTTATAAAATACGCTAAATTTGTCGCTCAATAATACGAAAACCGTTTGACTTTCGATAGTATATTTTTGAAAATACACTCTCCTCAGCACCTTGTATAAATAGGGAAAAAATTAGAGTATAAAAAATGCGAGGTTTTTTACTGATCGATTTCATATGGAATAGCCCGGATGTATAAACAGCCTGTAACTATACATGGGAATTGCTTTGCAGTAGTTAAACACACGAAACTCCTTGTCTGAACGTTGTATAGTCCGGGTCAGCTAACTTAATACCCTAAAAGCCCATTCACAATGAAAATTAAGCATAACCGTAACATAAACACAGAAGTTTGCGCCCAGGCTACCAAATGGGATCATTCACAATGATTCACATAAGCATTGACATAAACATTACCGTAAGACGTTAACATGAAAGTTCGTAAACTCCAAACTTTCATGCTTATGCTTACGTGATTTGCAAACAGAACACAATCGTGGAGCGCTGAAGTATACGACAGAATATGAGGAAATGACGTCGTTGTTATGTTTCCATGGTTACAAAGTATGTTTGCTGTTATGTTTGTGTTCCCATCGTGAATGATGGTGTGACTTCTTAATTTTACTGTAACGTTAAGTTAACGCTTACGTTATGTTTAATTTTCATTGTGAATGAGCCTTAAGGGTGAAACCTAACCATTTCTCCCCTATTACTATATATGCCAGTGGATTATATTGATTTTCTAGCTGTCAGGTTGAATTTTCTTTTACCAACTTCGTTTCGAATTTCGGGTACTGACAAATCCTACAATTGACAGTTACTTTATAACTGTTATGTTGGCAACAATAACTTCGGTTTGCAGTATAATAAACATATGTATAAATAAGAAATATTAACCAAATGGAAAGAGTTTTTGTTAATGAATAACTGTAATGATTACATGTAGTATAGAATATATAGTGATAGTTATGAATAGTAAAATGTAGTTAAGGGTGGTTTCCTGGAAAACAGAAATGTAACAGGATCACCGTTAATCAAATGATATACAAATTATACATGATTTTGGTGACAATAAATATTAATAATAATAATAATAATAATAATCATCATCATCATCATCATCATCATCCTTCACGAATTAGGCCTCTGTAGACCTGTTTCGGCCCCATCTAGCAGTCTTCTAAAAGGTCTTCCTGGTCGACGATGTCCTCTAGGTTTATACTGCATCATAATTTTTGGGATTCTTGAATTTTCCATTCTTCTTACATGATCTAGCCAATTGAATTTGTATCTGCTGATTTTTTCTTCTACTGGTTATACTTTTAATTGTTCTAAAATTTCTTCGTTCCTTTCTCGGTCTAAAAGAGTATATCCTGCTGTCCTCCTGAAAAATTTCATTTCCGTCGCTTTGATTCTGTCCATGTCTTTTTTCTTTAATGTCCAAATCTCGCTTCCGTATAAAAGGGAGGGTAATGATAGTGTATTATATAGTTTTATTCTTGTAGATTTTGTACTAATTTAGCTTTTAATGTACTGTTTATTATTCCTAGAATTTGTGTAAATTTGGTAATTTTCTTGTTCACATCTTTTTCATTTTGATAAGATATTTCACAACCCAGATAATTGAAATTTTGTACTTGTTCGAGGCATTGATTATTGTGTATTATCTTACTTCTGACTGGGTCCTGTCCTAAAAATGCCATTACTTTTGATTTTTGTGCTGAAATTTTCATCCCAAAATCTTTTAATATTTTATTTAATGTATATAATAATAATAATAATAATAATAATAATAATAATAATAATAATAACAATAATAAAAATAACAAAATATCAATGACACTCGGGAGGAAATTAAACACGGAATAAATATGGGAAATGCCTGTTATTATTCGGTTGAGAAGCTTTTATCATCCAGTCTGCTGTCAAAAAATCTGAAAGTTAGAATTTATAAAACAGTTATATTACCGGTTGTTGTGTATGGTTGTGAAACTTGGACTCTCACTTTGAGAGAGGAACATAGGTTAAGGGTGTTTGAGAATAAGGTGCTTAGGAAAATATTTGGGGCAAAGAGAGATGAAGTTACAGGAGAATGGAGAAAGTTACACAACGCAGAACTGCATGTATTGTATTCTTCACCTGACATAATTAGTAACATTAAATCCAGACGTTTGAGCTGGGCAGGGCATGTAGCACGTATGGGCGAATCCAGAAATGCATATAGAGTGTTAGTTGGGAGGCCGGAGGGTAAAAGACCTTTAGGGAGGCCGAGACGTAGATGGGAAGATAATATTAAAATGGATTTGAGGGAGATGGGATATGATGATAGGGAATGGATTAATCTTGCTCAGGATAGGAACTAATAGCGGGCTTATGTGAGGGCGGCAATGAACCTCCGGGTTCCTTGAAAAGGCGTAAGTAAGTAAGTAATAATAATAATTAATAATATCGTGCTCCTATCTTGCTTCATTTGAAACTGAACTCGCTGTATTATTTTGCAGGAATACCATACATCTTTGTGCGATACGCTGACTGTACTGGGGCACAAGAATTTATGTATAACTTTAGAAGAATTGAAAGAAGAATATGCTAAAAGTTCATTGTATGGCCTGGTACTAGCGGTGGTGTATCTGCCAGCTATGCTGTGCTCTCCTGGCTATGATGTTCCTATGTTCGACTCCGATTGCAGTCTGGACAATAGCATTTACGATGACTCGAAGTTCGAAGAAGTTATGAGAGAAATACTTCGTGAGTATGAACAGCTGGGAGCGTTCGAACTGGCCGAAAAATATATTAGTTAACTATTTTCATAACATATAAGATGATAAGTGGCCTTTCTGTCTGGTGAAATGTCATGTTCATAGTCATCTTCGTTGGCTGTATGGTTATCATGCTTTCTAGGTACCAGCATTTTATGGGCTTAAACTTGGCAGAGGAAGATAAAATTGAAGATGAAAAGTGATGGTGAATGCTAACAGGGAAACTTTTCAAAATCATGAGGGGAAAAATACAGGGTTTAAGGTAGAAAATAAATAATTGTCGCAAAAATGCACAAATGAAAAATTATATTTGTGCAAATTGCGAAATGCTTGTGCAATATTATAAATAATTTTGCAGAAAGATAAAATTAATAAAGTATGCAGAAACAAAAAGTTACGTAATTTGTTTCTTGGAGTTTTATTACTTTCAATCCATCTTTTCACATACTAATATTCTTATGTAAATGAATCATTAGACGTAGGCTGAATTTACATCACTCCAAAATACGTTATTTTATGGGCACTCTAAACATTGAAATTCTTTACTAGTAGGCCCTTCAAGATTTATTGTTAGCAGAGTGCTAACTCTTTTTACTGAAAGGCGGTTTCTAATTCCAGTTTTTACAAGATTCATGCAACTAAATCCTCGCTCACAATTTACAGTATGCGATGGAATTATATAAATCAATTAGAAAAAATTGTTCACTTAACTTACATGAATTGCACCAACTTTTTGAAATCAATTTCTGTACATCTATTGCTCAATACCTTTTCGAACATTGCGCATGCCATTAGCATTTCACTTAAATCCAGATTAGTTCAAACACATCTCTGATTTCATTTTCTCCATTACCATCTTCGTTTCTGAAGTCCAATGTGGTTGTCGCATTTTTGCACATTTCTATTGAAAATTTGTTGCAATTTTAGAAGTCGAGTAGCAAAATGCGACTGAGGCTTAAACCCTGGAAAAATACCTATTGAATATTTGTATATAGTGTGTTAAATAGAAAACAAGGTGACTGATAACACACACTACAATACAGTCTCCAATAATAGCTTAAAATTTACATTTCATTTGCGTCTTCGTCAGGCCGTTGAAACATACATGCTTTTACATGGTTCTCCTTTGTCTTTCACATTTTCTCAGTAGCTATTAAAATCCGTTCTTAGCAACAATAAGCCTCATTATATCAACATGTAGGCCTATCGTACTGCAGAGCCTTACCTTTGTTTACAAGATCTGTTTAAATTGACCTTCACCCATCATAGCGACACGAAAATTGTCGTTACAATTGACGTCTTTTTGTATGTATTTGTGCAGTGTCGGATATTTTACAGCATGAATTCTTCATTAACAAGAGAGAAAATTTCATAATGAAATGATTAAATCGGATTTTTTCACTATTCAGAAGAGCTGCAAGGGACAATCAATAAGTTTCGGGACTGCAATGTAGGCAACACACAGGAAATAGGGAACGGAGAAGTTATCTAGAACCAAGGAAACGCCTGAAATCTATACTAAATGCATCACTTAAAATGCTGAGAAGAAGACTAGTCATAAGGCGTATATGGAGAGATTCCAAGAAAAATCACAATAGAACCTTGACATGTTTGCACAAAATCACGTGTAGAAGCTCAGTTCTTAAGGGGAGAGGATGGTATTTTTTTAAACTTTTTTCCTATGTTGTGTAAAATATTAATTTTTTGTACTGTATGTAGAGAGCTCATAGTTGTAGCAACTCAATAAAATATAAATATTTTGAGAAAAATTATTTGGGGGCCCAAATTTGAAAACAAATATATACCCAATGCAGGATTTTACTAAAACCGATATATCTAAGCCATTTTTAAATATAGAATCAAATAATTTTTTGCAATGTACTTGCAAAAGCTTGCTCTACAATCTGTCTGTAACAGAATTTTGATATTAGTCCCTACGTTTGTAAAATAAACAATCAAAATTTAATAACACTTTTTTATTTCCTTTTTCGCAAACAAACGGGCATATTTTAAAAATGAAATCAATTAAAAAATTCTGTTACAGAGAAACGTTTCCTAATAGTCTAAAGAATGTGTGTTCTAAATTTCATGCATGTATCTTTAATAGTTCAGAAATTATATCCATTTTTATCTGGCAATGTAGAAAAAAATGAAGTTACCGGAAACAACGATAAAAGGGTCGTGTGATTTAAAAGTCCATAGCGCAGGAAGTTTAAAAATGGCGTCTCAACATCCGATAAGGGCATAAATACCCATAAAATGTTATGCAATGCATTCCACACATATCAAAGAGTATTTTAAAGAATTTTTTTTTGAAAATTTAATTTACCGGAAACAACAATGAAAGGAGACGTGTGATTTAAAAATCCATAACGCAGGAAGTTTAAAAATGGCGTCTCAAAATCCGATAAGGGCACAAATACCCATAAAATGTTATGGAATGCAGTCCACACATATCAAAGAGTATTTTAAAGAATTTTTTTTTTGAAAATTTAATTTACCGGAAACAACAATGAAAGGAGACGTGTGATTTAAAAATCCTTAACGCAGGAAGTTTAAAAATGGCGTCTCAACATCCGCTAAAGTCACAAATACCCACAAAATGTTATGCAATGCATTCCACACATATCACAAGTATTCTAAAGAATTTTTTTTTTAATTTACTCATTTTTCACCAAAAAATATTGTCTTCTCCCCTTAACGACAATCTGACGCTGCTTGATAGACTGACTCAACAGGTATTGAAGCAATTATCTTCATGGCACGCGCATGTATGTTTAACGGTACAATAAATACAAGTGCAGTCCGGAAATAAATTGATTGAACCTTGTACTTGCATTCTTAAGGTTAGTGACCTTACCTGTCTTCTTGTAGATTCGACTATGAAAGGGGACCGTTTGTTTACAAAACATAAACCCCTCCAGTGTCGTGACGTATGGACAGGTAAAGAAAGGCTGCTATACACGATAATTGACGTGGTATGCTAGAATATTTCAACTGTAATTATTTCGGAAACTATGTCCCAAATAACGTTATCTTTAATCACCTAGCATTTCAAAAATACCTTTTGAATTAACCGGTATTTTGGATTATGATGTAGGCCTACAGGGTGATTCAAAAGTTTGCACACAAACTCAAGGAGCTTATAGACGGGTCTAAATACATCTGCTTTTATTCAACCATTGCTCCATTTTCATATCATGACCTTACTGCTTGACTACAGTATTAACTACAGTATTATGACAACCTATAGTACCGTTACCTTTGGTTTCTCTTCGAAGAGAATTCTGTTCCATTTATTAAAGATGATTTTTATATTAGTTTGTTGAATGTAAAATATATGTAGGCGATTTTTCACTCAATTTCTTTTCTACAATCGCGTGGATCTTTTACTTCTTTGAGCAGAAAATCTAATAATGCCTGTAGAAATGTTTGTAAATATTTGTCTACACGAAATATTTCAGTGCCTACCAAAACATTTCAGTTATTGGATAGCCGCGTATGCAGTCAATTCAGAAGCAACATTGGCTATATCGCAGTTTTTTTTTCCATTCTTTCTTTTCTTCCTGTTGATTCATTCCTCTATTACTCCAATCTCATAATCATTGTTATACCATCGACGCTAAATAGCTGTTACAGCGGAAAAACGTCGTTAAATAATTTAGTGATATTCAATACAAATATTATTGTTAATGTTTTTCACAAAGTATTACAGTGTGTATTATTTTTCATAGAGTATCATGTTTATATTTGAAAACTGTTACGTAAAATGTAAAAAAAAGTGTGAATGAAAATATCTTTAGTAGGTGAAGGGTTAGAGAATGTACAATGGTCGATTCTCCATGAGTGGAGAGTAGAATATTTGCGGACATCTGATTTGTAGCTATAGATTTACATGATATGGCCCATTTTGGCATAAACAAAATATGTTGTATGGTATTAAATGGAAATAAAGAGTTAATAAAATGAATTTCTTACATGTGCATGTATTTTTATTGTCGTCAAAATTGTGTGCAATTTGTATATCATTCGTTAATGGTAGGTCCTATTACATTTCTGTTTTCCAGGAAACCATCCTTAACTACATTTTACTATCAATATTATTCTAGTTATTTCTTAACAAAAACTCTTTCCCTTTAATTAATATTTCTTATATTATACATCTTGATTACACAATTTTTAACACTGTATCACTTCGGAATATGTATGATAAGACTTTCTTGTGTTAAATTTTAACGTACCTTGTTAACATGTTTCGACCTATTTTGGGTCATCTTCAGAACTGGTCGTTGTTGGTCTTGGCGCCTCTTGTTTCCTGTGAGGGTGCGTTCGTAGTGTAGAGTCAAAGAGTGTGTGTGTTTTGAAATTGAATTGTGTGTTGAGAATATCGTTGGGGTGTGTTTTCGTGTGTCTGTATATTTCATATTGTTCTAGTGTGTTGAGTTTCTGGCTTTTTGGTTGGATGTGCAGTATTTCCATGTATGTGTTGATGTCTCTGTAGGTGTGGTTGGCATTTGTGATGTGTTCTGCATATGTGGAGGTGTTTTGTAATTTTGTTATGGCTGTGATGTGTTCTTTGTAACGTGTTTGAAATGACCTGCCTGTCTGTCTTATGTAGAAGTTGTTGCAGGTGTTACATTTGAGTTTGTATACGCCTGTGTGGTTGTATTTGTTTGTTTGTGTTGTTTGTGTGTTGAGATGTTTTTGTAGAGTGTTATTTGTTCTGTATGCGATGTTGTAGTTTAATTTCTTGAATGAGGTTGCAATTTTATGTGTGTTTTTGTTTTCGTGAATCTACACTACGAATGCACCCTCACAGGAAATAAAAGGCGCCAAGTACCAACAACGACCAGTTCTGAAGATGACCCAAAGTAGGTCGAAACATGTTAACAAGGTACTTTAAAATTTAACACAAGAAAGTTCTTATCATACATTTCTGAAATTTCTTATATATTACATATGTTCATACCTTAGTTTTCCCTTCCCATATTTTCTTTACTATTTACAAAAAATTTTCCGAGTTCCCTAATTTTTTTTTTACGTTTACTGTTCTATACAATTTCCTACATGCTCGTTCTACATTTAGTTTTAGTAATACCTCCTGAATAAAGAAATTTCTTGTTCTCTCATTTTCTAGGCAAGATAGAAGAGTCCACACCTGTGGAGTAACGGCTAGCACGTCTGGCCGAAAAACCAGGTGGCCCGGGTTCGATTCCCGGTCGGGACAAGTTACCTTGTTGTTGAGGTTTTTTTCCGGGGTTTTCTCCCAACCCAATATGAGCAAATGCTAGGTAACTTTCGATGCTGGACCCCGGACTCATTTCACCGGCATTATCACCTTCATCTCAGCCAGACGCTAAATAAACTGAGATGGTGATAAAGCGTCGTAAAATAACCTACTACTATAAGATAGAAGAATTTGTAACGCGTCTTCTTTTTGATTACTCAAAGGACATATATCTTTTCCTACGTCTCCTCTTCTATTTTTCAACCTCAAAATTTTCTTCCCTGTTGTTAACTTTTGTATAATTCTTCCTTTCTCCATAGGATTTTCATTTCTCTGTAATTTATTAACGATTTTGAACCATTTAAATTGCCAAATATTTCCTGTCTTTTCTTATTTCATTTTCTGGGAAAGAGAGAAGAATTTGTAAAGCGTCTCCTTTTTGATTACATAAAGGAAATACCTATATCTTTTCCTACGTACCCTTTTCTATTTTTCAACCTCAAAATTTCTAATCTTCATCACTCTAGTCCCACCCTTTCTTCTCTATTGTTAACTTTTGTTTATTCTTCCTGTCTCCATATGAACATAACAAAATACACCCAAACCTACACTACACATTAGAAATTGAAACCACAAATCCATACATTTTCTAGACATCACAATAACAAAAGTAGACAACAAACACACATTCAAAGTATACAGAAAACCCACAACAACAACACACATACACAACACATCCAACCACCCCACACAACACAAACAAGCTGCATTCCGAACAATGGTACACAGACTGCTCAACATACCAATGAAACAACAAGATTACAACGAAGAGCTAAACACAATCAAATACATAGCACAACCCTAACATAATAGACAACATAATACGTAAGACAAAATATAATCACAAAAAACATAAGAATACAACACAAACACAAGAACACAAAAAATACATCACACTAACATACGGAAACAAAAACACACACAAAATTGCAACCTCATTCAAGAAATTAAATTACAACATCGCATACAGAACAAATAACACTCTACAAAAACATCTCAACACACAAAAACACAAACAAACAAATACAACCACACAGGCGTATACAAACTCAAATGTAACACCTGCAACAACTTCTACATAGGACAGACAGGCAGATCATTTCAAACACGTTACAAAGAACACATCACAGCCATAACAAAACTACAAAACACCTCCACATATGCAGAACACATCACAAATGCTAACCACACCCACAGAGACATCAACACAGACATGGAAATACTACACATCCAACCAAAAAGCCAGAAACTAAACACACTAGAAAAATATGAAATGTACAGACACACAAAAACACACCCCAGCGAAATTCTCAACACACAACTCAACTTCAAAACACACACACTCTTTGACTGTACACTATACTACAGGAACACACCCTCACAGGAAACAGAACAAGTGGCGCTAAGACCAACAACGACCAGTTCTGAAGATGACCCATAAATAGGTCGAAACATGTAAACGAGGTACGTTGAAATTTAACACAGGAAAGTCTTACCATACATATTCCGAAGTGATACAGTGTTAGAAGTTGTGTAATCAAGATGTATATGATTTTCATTTCTTTGTAATTTATTAATGATTTTAAACCATTTAAATTGCTAAACATGTCCTGTCTCACTTTCTCGTTACTCTTCTTCATTATTTTACCTATCGAATTCATATTAATTTCTTGCCATTACCAATTTAGGCTTAAATTCTTTACATTATTTTCTAATTATTTTATCCAATTATACTTAGTTTTCATCGTTTGAAGAAATCTTAAACATCTTTTCTTCAGGATACAATTTTCTTCTTCCTCTACAGTATAACCCAGAAATTTAATTTTCCTAACCAATATTATCCCCTACTACCCTCTACTTCATTGAATTTCTTATATATAAATTAATGGCTAAGAATTATTTCGCTGGGAATTGACTCGGCAATGAATGAATGAGGAAATGAATGAATGTTTACGAACTACGAATGGGTTTTCACCTGTTGGCTGTTACAGATAAAAAAACGATAAATAAAAAAAGATAAGCAAATGTAAGAATATAAATACGCTACAAGTTTAAGTGCCCACTTATCAGCACAAATCTAAATACGTAGCAAGTGTACACAACAAACTTTGCTGTCGTGGTTATTATTTTAAGAAACAATTCTGGCGTTTGTCTGGTGGAACTGAGGAAGACCACATAAAACTTCAGCCAGGATTACCAGCCTCGGGAGATCGAACCCCAGACCACTTTATTTCAAGGCACTCAGTCTCCAGAACTATCACGCTCGGTAGATCTTAATACAGTACATATGAACTTAACTCAGATTTACAACATTAACCATATAGGCACACGTTTAATCTAGTACAGACAATCATTCGCCACAATTCATTTTACTCTCATTGCACCCAGGGGATCGAAACCCACACCTTCTAATTTCAAACAGAATCTGTTAATACATATACAGAGTGGAAGGGAACATATTACATTAATTCTAAGAGGTAAGAGATCAAGTCAATGCGAACAAGTTTTGTGAAATAAGTTTCTTAATACGTCTAATAGAGTTGAGAAAACAAAATGTAAAGCGTTGCAACGTAATCCCTCAGTATTCCTATTCCCCTCATTCCTCTCGTATTCCCCTTCTACTCTATCGTCATTGTTCTCCTTGTATTCCCCCTGTACTCCTTTTATTCCCTTTCTTGTCCTTGTATTCCCCCTGTACTCCTTTTATTTTCTTTGTTGTTGTCGTATTTCACATGCACTCCTTCTATTCCCTCTGTTGCACGCATATCCCCTCTGTACTCTTTTCTTTCCCATTGTTGCACTCTTATTCTCTCTGTACTCCTTTGTTGTCCTTGTATTCCGCCTGTACTCCTTTTATTCCCTTTGTTTGCGCTCGTGTTGTACTTGTACACCTTTATATTCCCTTTGTTGTCCTTGTATTCACCCCTGTACTCCTTGTATTCCCTTTGTTGTCCTTGTATTCCCCTGTACTCCTTGTATTCCCTTTGTTGTCCTTGTATTCCCTTTGTTGTCCTTGTATTCCCTTTGTTGTCCTTGTATTCCCCTGTACTCCTTGTATTCCCTTTGTTGTCCTTGTATTCCCCTGTACTCCTTGTATTCCCTTTGTTGTCCTTGTATTCCCTTTGTTGTCCTTGTATTCCCTTTGTTGTCCTTGTATTCCCCTGTACTCCTTGTATTCCCTTTGTTGTCCTTGTATTCCCCTGTACTCCTTGTATTCCCTTTGTTTTCCTAGTATTCTCCCTTTACTCTATTGCCTTGGTTCTCGTTTTCCCCCTGTACTCTCTTGTCCTTGTTCCCCTCGTATTCCCCCTGTACTCCTTGTATCCCCATGTTCTCCTTTGCATTTCCCTTGTTCTCCTTGTATTCCCCTCATTATCCTCGTATTCTCCCTTTACTCTATTGCCTTGGTTCTCGTTTTCCCCCTGTACTCTTTTGTCCTTGTTCTCCTCGTATTCTCCATGTAGTCCTTGTATTCCCCTTGTTCTCCTTGTATTTCCTATGTTCTCCTTCTATTTCGCTTGTTCTGGTATTCCCCCTGTACCTATAATCCCCTTGTTCTCCTTGTATTTCCTATGTTCTCCTTCTATTTCGCTTCTTCTGGTATTCCCCCTGTACCTATATTGCCCTTGTTCTCCTCGTATTCTCCATGTAGTCCTTGTATTCCCCTTGTTCTCCTTGTATTTCCTATGTTCTCCTATTTCGCTTGTTCTGGTATTCCCCCTGTACCTGTATTGCCCTGGTTCTCCTCGTATTCTCCATGTAGTCCTTGTATTCCCCTTGTTCTCCTTGTATTTCCTATGTTCTCCTATTTCGCTTCTTCTGGTATTCCCCCTGTACCTATATTCCCCTTGTTCTCCTCGTATTCTCCATGTAGTCCTTGTATTCCCCTTGTTCTCCTTCTATTTCCTATGTTCTCCTTCTATTTTGCTTGTTCTGGTATTCCCCCTGTACCTATATTCTCCTTGTTCTCCTCGTATTCTCCATGTAGTCCTTGTATTCCCCTTGTTCTCCTTGTATTCCCCTTGTTCTCCTTGTATTTCCTATGTTCTCCTTCTATTTCGCTTGTTCTGGTATTCCCCCTGTACCTATATTCCCCTTGTTCTCCTCGTATTCTCCATGTAGTCCTTGTATTTCCCTTGTTCTCCTTTCATACCTTTCTTCTCCTTGTATTCTCTTGTTCTGCTTATGTTCCCCCTGTACTACTTCTATTCCTCTTATTTTCCTTGTATTCCCCTTGTTCTTATTGTATTCCCACAGTCTACTTGTATTTCCTTTTTTCTCCATGTATTTCCTTATTGCCCTTGTATTTTCCTTGTTCTCCTTGTATTCCCCTTGATATGCAGTTGTCGACAGTTGATCGCATCCACTCGAAGTTTTAAGTAAAGATACGCAGCACAACTGTCAATTATTTTTCTATTATAATTTTCTAGTTGTGGATTTAATTTCAATTCTCCTGAAGCACGGAAGTTATATCCGTACTGACGAACGTCACTCTAATCGGGATGCACAGCAAAGAGGAAGTGACGCAGCGTACTGCCTTAACCAATTAGCGTCAGTCTGTTTTAGCTTTTATGTTGTGATAGTGAAAAGTTAGTGTTTCATGCCATTTATTTCAATGTGATATTCATGTACGTATTAAATATTACAATGAAATATAGGAATCGTGTGTTGTTATGGAAACTAGCGTCAGGAACAGTGTGTAGCATGTATGAATATTCAAAATTAGGTAAGTCTTCATAGCGATAAATACTACATGTTCTTGTTTGCTATCAGGGATGCATATCATCATCATCGTCATCATCATCATCATCATCATCATCATCGAGCTTATGGACTGTTCTGGATATAGAATAGTGGGTCATTTTATATTTGTTTGGCTGTCCAATGTTTAATTTCCTTCATTTTTTCATTTCATTTATTGTATTCCATAGATCTTATATTAGCATTGAATCTTTAAGATGTGGAACAAGTCAAAATGTTACAAGATTACAATTTTTTGACGAGATGAAGTGAGGTGAAGTCGAGGATTTATTATAGATTACCTAGCATTTGTCTTATGGTTGGGGGAAACCTCAGAAAAAACCCACTACGTAATCAGACGTAACGGGGGTCCAACCCAAATCCGACCGCAGCTCCGGATAAACAGGCTAGTGAGTCTGCCGACTGAGCTACGTTGGTGGTTCAAAAAAAATATACAGTATACAGAAAGCAGATGATAAAATTTACAAACCGAACCAATTATTCATTAGTTGATGTATAAAATATAATATATATCAATTAAATTAATTAAATTTAAAAGCATAAACAATTCAATCAGTTGAAATATACAAAAATTGGTAATACATATCATGAAATTTACTTCAAATTACAAGCATAAACAATTCATCAGTTGACCTATACACACTATTCAATTTACAGCATGTATAATGCATCAGCCAAGCAATACAAATATACCCAATACATAATAAACAGTTTAATTAAATTTACAAGCATACTTTTGTTAAGATATACAAAATTGTACAATTCATATCAAGTAAGTTAATTCATCTTAAAAGCATAAACAATTTCTCAGTTGTGTAGAAGGCATGAATATGTAGAAATTTGGTTAATTCTGTTGTAAACCTTTTCTCGTGGTCCTTCAAAGTTTTAAGATAATTAGGCAGTGCATTGAAGACTGTAATACATGAATAGTGAACTCTTTTTTTATTAGAACTAAGACTAACAGTGGGTATATGGAGATTTGATTTATGTCTTGTATTAAATAATAATAATAATAATAATAATAATAATAATAATAATAATAATAATCCGTGGCAGCACAGCTCTTGAAGGGCCAAAACCGACCAGCCGGCTGCTGGTCTCACGTCCACATGCCGAAGCAGGGGTGGACGATCATCCAACCAGAATAGAGGTACCGTGTGGTTAGCACGATGATCTCCTCAGCCGTTATAGCTGGCTTTCGCAACCGGATTTCGCTACCTATCGTAGCTTCCGAAGTGCATCATGTTGCTGGGTGGACATCGGTCCGATACACTGGCCGAAATTTCATGATATCTTAATTAATATGTATCTCGGTTTTTAATATAAAATATAATTAGGGAAAGAATGTACTCGCAAAGTAAGGTCAAGATTTCTAAATTTACAATATGATATACTTTTATGCACACCAGCATTATTCAAAAGTTGAAGGGATAATGATGATGATGATTTTTTTATTTTATTGGGTTATTTTACGACGCTGTATCAACATCTAGGTTATTTAGCGTCTGAATGAAATGAAGGTGATAATGCCGGTGAAATGAGTCCGGGGTCCAGCACCGAAAGTTACCCAGCATTTGCTCGTATTGGGTTGAGGGAATACCCCGGAAAAACCTCAATCAGGTAACTTGTCCCGACCGGGATTCGAACCTGGGCCACCTGGTTTCGCGGCCAGACGTGCTCACTTTTCCTCCACAGGTGATGATGATGATGATGATGATGATGATGATGATGATGGTGGTGGTGGTGATGGTGTTTTTTTGAAGATAATGTCTTACGACCTGTTCTGGCTATAGAATAATAGGCCTAAGTTATCTGATCTTTGTTTAATTTCAAATTCTGTTTGAAATAGATCTATAACCAAAGCTCGGAACTTGGGGACTTGTGTGTCGTACGCATGAGTAAGGCTACAGGTACAGCGTATACAAAGCTCACCCTGCAAGTGCTCAGGGACAGTCGTGTATACTAAGAAAGTGGTCACATCGAATGACAGGAAGACGGACGAAGAAACTGTGTCGTGTCGAAGCCAATGACATTCAGATAATTAATTAGAGATAAACGGTCTGTTTGAAAATAAGAAAATACGTATTATTCGAATGGGTGTTGTATACGTTTGAAAATATATTTCTTAAATTTTAGGTACAGAATTTCGTGGAGGAATTCTGAGGAGATACATTATTTTCTTCGAATGAAGAGTTTATATTTTGTAAGTTGTGCCACACATAAACTAGAGACTGGAAACGGGCATTAATTGAAAGACATTGCAGTCTCTTAAATCGGTGGAAAATTTGTCCATAGCCATGGATCAAGTCGTAGTGGAACCTTCCCTAGTAGTGACATAGAAATTGAAAACTATTTTCGAGAAAATTTTAGAATAATTATCTTTCTCAGATACGAGATCAGCTAGCAACTGCTGAAAATCGAACAGGAAACAGTGACAGTGAAAACATTCAGTTTTTTAAGTTTGCTCCCGTCACTTCATGTGGCGTGGAAATAAGTTTCTTTCGTTTCAAATCATGTTTAACTAACAGACGAAGAAGTTATGGGTTCGAAAATCTTCGAATCTATGTAGTCATATACTGTAATAAAATGTGCAGAGCAAAACTGTAAATTTGATATATTTTGCATGTTTATATATATATATATATATATATATATATATATATATGTATATGTATATATATATTCTTTAAAATTACGTGTTTCAAGCTACCATAATATTATCAATATGTTGCTCCGGCCAGGAACCACCTTTATAGCAGACCTGACAGTACCTCTGTGCTGGAAGCGGGAGTTTGTTGACATTGAAGTCCGGTCGCTTAGCCACGTTCAAAGACACAAGTCCCCAAGTTCCGAGCTTTGTCTATAACATTGCCTGTAGTCTCTGGACGTTAGGTCTAATTATTGAATGTTCTTTGGAGCTTTTCTGTCTTAGCAGATATCACATATAAGTAACAAGTGACGATTTGGGTCGTTGGTTGGAAATCTCGGCATTGTTTGATAACCGTAATCACCTGAAGTACTTAGTTACTTGAACTGCGAGTGGTGCGTAATTGATAACTAATGTCACAGATAAGACCGACCGATCATTAGAAACGAGACATTCCACAGGCGAATGGTTCATTCATTTATATTCCCAAACAAAACAGAGTTCAAAAGGTTTTAATATTGTACTTTATAACAGCATTATATCGGTTAAGTACCCAAAAGTTGGCTCTTCTGACTCCTAGTAAACTTGTGCACAGTTTTTTTTTACCGGACTCTACTGTCTTCCGTGTCTCGGACGGTCTGTCAATCAGCTGTGACGTAAGTACCAGAAGACGAATTACTTTTTGTTGCTTCACTTTTATGTTGTTTTTTTTATTATACAGGATGTTTCAGAAAAAGAGTTCCAAATTTTTATATTGTGAGCCTATAATCCTGAACATAATCTATATTTTTTTCTTCTATTTTGAAGGATTGAGGTTATTCAGTGTCTGTGATATGATGATAATAGAGTAGTGCCAGAGCCTTCTTTAGTTACAAGCCGGAGCCATACGTCGGCAACACTGTAATTAACTGTCACCCGGAGGCTGACCGTACAGTACACGTGTTTGTGCTAATGCCGATTTTCAATGTAAATTAATTTTACAATATAAGTGTGTGTCGATGGAATTATGTTTGCGGTCGTACCAAACGTTAATTGTTGATGTATTATAAACTAAATGCGCGTTGGTGATAAAAAAACAAGACAATAAATGAAAATAAAATGGTTGCAATCTTTGGAAATTCTTACGTTTATTGATGACACAGTAATTGACTATTCTACTAAATATTAAATATTGTATAACTACATTTTTATAGTCTTATTTGTGATTTGTGGTGTATCAGAATTCTAGCCAAATTGTTGGGTCTCGCCTCCTATATCAATAAAGTTACGCCGTTGGATTTCAAATTCATTGGTAACAGCTGTTTTGTGATCCCATAAATGTTGCAGTTTTGTTGAAGATTCGGAATGCCTGCTATACGTCAGAACTACCTATAATTTGTAGATGCATACACTCACTTTGTTGGTTTTTAAGGTTTGCTTATTAATATTATTTATTTTGTAATAAATTAGTTATAAACATGTTTCTTTTCACTTCGTATTTTTTTAGAGGATTTAAAGTTCACAGAGTTTACGCTAATTGACACATATACGTACTTAATGATAATGTTGCGTTTTGTTACGTATTATGTTGAAGGTATGGTTTTTTTTTCATTTTTTTCATAGATTTTTTACTTGGCTTAACTGTATTTACATCCTCATACTTTTATTATAATAGATATGTCAGTAGTTTCTTCTGTTTACATTTTATTTTAGGCCTATTTGCATAATTTACATTTTTAGCTTGTTTTCTGTAGTTATATTTATTTAAAATTATATTTTAAAAAGTTTATAACAAATAATTTAGGATAACAATATTGTTATGGTGACTGGCCAGGTTCAAACTAAAACTGGCTTCCTGGACATCTGAAATATTTATAGAAAAACACGACAGATAATCACATGAAATTAAAATGCATATGATATCCTAGACCTTTCACGTCAGAGGTGAAACAACATTAAGCGGCAAAACATTGTCAATTTACTAGCCACAAATTTGTTAACTGAATGGAACTTAAGAATACTGCGTAGGAACTTACGTCTTTATTGTATTATTGATTTTATTATTTCCGGTGCAAGGAATATCTTTTTATTTATTTATTTATTTATTTATTTACCTTCGTACTATCAATAAAAACATGTTTTTTGTAATTATTTTAAGTGGCAGCCTTTGTATGTAAGTAGCCTACTTACGCCGTATTCTGAAGTATAGGCAATTGGTTGCAATAAAACACTATTTTCGAACCCGTAATAATTTACATCACTACTCTGAATCTTGATTTTACCTTTGTACATGAAGTAATATTGAAAAAAATACGCGTTACGTATAACGAAAGCAATGAGCAAACACAATATCACTTTAAAATCTCCCGCCTCCACTCTGCGTTGCCAAACCTACCCATGCCCCGGCTTGTAACTAAAGAAGGCTCTGGTAGTGGTGAACGAGATGTGCAGATGAAACAGGAAATCTTGAAGGACTTATCACACAACCGGCTCTTTAGTTAAACATTACATTAGAGTTGTACAACTTCCGCGCTTTCCAAGAATGTAGCTTCTCGCAAGAGGAAACCGCCGTGATACTAGCTTGAAGAGGAGGGGAAAAAATGTGTGTACTGCAAACCGCAGCTTATGTTGTACTGTGGCATCATCACATAAACAAATGCTGTGTTGAAGTGGGCACTGCGTGCGTGCTGTGTTTTTTTCTTAGAAACAGAAATTAGCCCAGATTTCACGAAAACGAAATCATATTCTCGTAAACGATATAATGTATGTAATACTAACAGATTTAGGTTTACTTAGAAACTGAGTAGTGTGTCTGATAAAAATATATCAAATTATCTAATATGAAGCCAGTCTTTAAAACAGTATCCTGAATGAATAAATCATGATACAAGCATGGTCTAGGCTAGCGAATGGTAGTCATTCTCTGAGGTTGCTCTCAGTCGTAGGTTTGAATCCCACTTTCGCTCATTATCTGAGGTTTCTCTTGCTAAGGATGTAAAGTAGTCGCATTGTAGCTTCATCAGAATAAACAAACTTGATACAAAAAGGAGGTCTCTATCGCAGAAGTTCATCATTTCCTCACAGAATTGCAATATTTTATCTCCGTCATCTTTCATTCTGGTGGTGTGAAAGAAAAGGCCTGATGGCCTTAGCGCCACCAGAGTAAATAAATAAGTAAATGAATGAATAAATAAATAAATAAATAAATAAATAAATAAATAAATAAATAAATAAATAAATAAGTGAATTAATGAATAAATAAATAAATAAGTGAATTAATGAATAAATAAATAAATGAGTGAATTAATGAATGAATGAATAAATAAATAAATAAATAAATAAATAAATAAATAAATAAATAATAAATAAAGCTAAAAGATAAAGGTATCCCCGTAACATGCCATGAAGGCACTTGGGGGGCATGGAGGTAGAGCCCCATGTTTTCCATGACCTCGGCACTAGAATGAGGTGGTGTGGTCGGCACCACGCTCTGACCGCCTTTTACCCCCGGGAAAGACCCGGTACTCAATTTTATAGGAGGCTGAGTGAACCTCGGGGCCGTTCTGAAAGTTTGGCAACGAGAAAAAATCCTGTCAATAAATAAATAAATAAATAAATAAATAAATAAGTAAATAAGTAAATAAGTGAGTGAATGAATCAATGAATTAATAAATTAATACATTAATAAATTAATAAATACGTTAATTAGTTAATTACTTAATCAGTTAATTAGTAAATTAGTAAATAAGTGAATAAGTAAATAAATAAATAAATGAATAAATAAATAAGTAAATTAATTAATTAATTAATGCAAGGGTAGACTTTTATAAGAATAATATATAGAACGGTGCTCATTCTCCAGTTGGTTGTCTCTATACATCAAATGTAGATTGTAATTCATAAAGTGAAGAATGTGGATTATCTTTCACTCTTACCAAACTGTCTATTTCAAAATCTTGATTAGTTGTCTACCAGATCTTTTTAATATATGACATGTTAATGTTTTCTGAATTTCCTTTATATTCTACTTACAGTACCTAGATTGATAAATAGGTCGATTTGAATGTGTTTCACTAAAAAAAAATATACATACGGTACCTCTTTTTGAGTAAGTTTTCTGTCACCATGTCCAATCATCATTAAAATCTCAATTTTCTCATTTTTCACTTTAGAACATCTTTATTTTCTGTTAATTTCAACAATTGAATTGCTGAACATTACACCAGGAAGCCAACTATTTATTTGGTTACCATAGCAACGTTTAGTATAAATTGTGTAGCGATACAGAAAAATAGAAAATCTTTGAAATGATGCGAATAAAAATATAGGATTTAATTTTAAAAAGTTTCCGATGACATCACAACTCTAATTACAGTGACCATAAAAATGTTTCCTTAATGTTAATGTATTTCCTGCAAAATATATAAGATTTGACGTGTCCGACCGTTTTTCGAAAAAAAAAAAGAAAGCCTGTTTACATGTAGAAAGAAAGAATATGCGGAACTTATGAAACACACAATTTTTCATACTTTTTCATACTTGCAAAATAATGTATACACAGATATACGTGACGTCATATAAGCCTCTTACTTCATCCGACTTATTGATCGGACAACAGCGACTCTTCATTGGATTCTACTAATATAAGATTTTACGTGTCCGCGCATCTTTCGAAAAAAAAAAACAATGTGCGGAAATTATGAAACACACTGTATATTAGTGTAGTAATAATTTATTATCTGAAATAGTCATCAAGTAAAAGCAATAGCAGAATTTCTAAACTAAACCAAACAAATCTCTTGCAGAGTTATAAGTGACTAAGGTAACTGACATTAAGTAAGAAAATCATAAATCAATTCGAAAGTAAAACAACAATGTAATAACAGATGCAAAATTTTGATGAAAGTCGTAATAATCAGAGTATGCAAAACCGTCATAGGTTTTAGGACAAATTTTCGGATTATTTTCCTTGTCCTGTTTCGGCGAGGAACAACATGCCTTGCAGTTAAATGAGTCCAAACTCCAGATGGTCAAAGGGAAACGTTAGATTCGACCATTGACCTTATTTAATTTCATAACCGAAAACAGTTCCTTGCACGTATACATGAATGCAAACGCAAACCTAAGCTGTTGGGGTAAGCTTACTTCTGCTTGCAAACATTTCAATATTAAGTCCTTCGCTATGACTCAAGCAATAGCGATTTAGCGATAAAATCCGTACAGCATTAGATAATGATTAACATCAGGAAAGATGTTTACTTAGGCTGTAGCGGGGTAAAGGGCAAAGAAAGCATGGCGCAGTACAATTATTGGTTGGCTCAATTCTTCTATTCTGTACTCACTTCAAACGTGTTGTCTGTTAGCTTCGCATGATCCTCTCTACGGTAGCTACTGTTTCACTCGTAGTTGTCTTTATCTTGTGACTGTCTCTTAGTAACATCCTGTAGAAACGATTACAACTAAAGTGTTTGCTGATCTTCGCATTAAAGGTAAGTTGTAAGGTGTATTATACAGATGTTTTCAGGAAAAGTTGTGCATGTATAACGTGGAAGATAGCGGGATCTGTGGCAATATTTTATTACGCACGTCATCTCTCTAAGGACTGTCAATATCTCAAAGACATTACGGAAAGAGTACGCCTTGATTTGTGTTTATCCTGTGTTGTTCTGTGCGGTACCCTTGTGTCACAGTCAGGGAACACACTACTTGTATTAAATATTGCATAAAAACTTGTACATGATCGATAACAGTAGATAAAAAAACTAAAATTATTGCAGGTACATTTGATTATTATTATTATTATTATTATTATTATTATTATTATTATTATTATTATTATTATTACCATCAACTTCATTACCAAAATAAGATGCAAGATTACTCCAGTCTCTATCATCATATCCCACCTCCCTCAAATCCATTTTAATATTATCCTCCCATCTACGTCTCGGCCTCGCCAAAAGGTCTTTTTCTCTCCGGCCTCCCAACTAACACACTATATGCATTTCTGGATTCGTCCATACGTGCTACATGCCCTGCCCATCTCAAACGTCTGGATTTAATGTTCCTAACTATGTCAGGTGAAGAATA
Source organism: Periplaneta americana (assembly GCF_040183065.1). Classification (NCBI taxonomy): domain Eukaryota; kingdom Metazoa; phylum Arthropoda; class Insecta; order Blattodea; family Blattidae; genus Periplaneta; species Periplaneta americana. The sequence goes on from NC_091130.1 coordinate 12,123,846, forward strand.
CAATGCGTGCAGTTCTGTGTTGTGTAAATTTCTCCATTGTCCTGTAACTTCATCCCTCTTAGCCCCAAATATTTTCCTAACACCTTATTCTCAAACGCCCTTAATCTATATTCCTCTCTCAAAGTGAGAGTCCAAATTTCACAATCATAAAGAAGAACCGGTAATACAACTGTTTTATAAATTCTAACTTTCAGATTTTTTGACAACAGACTGGATGATAAAAGCTTCTCAACCGAATAATAACACGCATTTCCCATATTTATTCTGCATTTAATTTCCTCCCGAGTAAGTAATAATAATAATAATAATAATAATAATAATAATAATAATAATAATAATAATAATAATGTGTTGACTGTTGTGACCAACCTCACGGGCTTCTGGCTACAGTTCATGAGGTCCCGGGTTCGATTCCCGGTTTCAACACAGGAGTTTTTCCTTAAAGGGGAATGTTCTTGTGTTCGCCCTTCGTCTACAAATTAGGTTCGGTTTAGGTTTAAGACCTCTCCTGGCAATTCATCATCATCATCATCACCATCACCACCACCACCATCATCAACATCATCAAATTTATCATCATCATCATCATCATCATCATCATCATCATCATCATCATCATCATCATCATCGAGGCAGCATAACTCCGCCTTCCAGGCGCCCCAACCTCAGAATTGGGTTACAAATAAGCCATTGTCAGGAGAGACTCTTCTTCTTCTTCTTCTTCTTCTGGTATTACATTGGAGGAAAAAAAAAGTTGACTGTTGTTGATTGTCGGCGGGGAGCAATAACAAAGACAAACCGCTCACGTTTGATAAGCCGAATGCTGACCTAATGAATGGGACGATAATACATATCTACATAGAAATTATTTTTACTTAGTCGTGCGTGTTATTACATGTAGACGTTCACACCTGTGGAGTAACGGTTAGCGCGTCTGACCGCGAAACCAGGTGGTCCGGGTTCGAATCCCGGTCGGGACAAGTTACCTGGTTGAGGTTTTTCCCGCGGTTTTCCCTCAACCCAATATGAGCAAATGCTGGAAAACTTTCGGTGCTGGACCCCGGACTCATTTCAGCGGCATTGTCACCTTCATATCATTCAGACGCTAAATAATCTTAGATGTTGATACAGCGTCGTAAAATAACCCAATAAACAATAATACATGTAGACCTGTGTAGTTCTTGCATACATATGAATTTATACAGTCGAACCTCTATTAGTCGAATTTTCGATAACTTGTATTAATTTATATTTCCCAAAAAAACTTCCAATAATTTACATGTACTTTTTTCTCTTTAAGTCGAATTTTTATAACTCGAATTTTGGAGCTTAAATTATATCCCTGGCAATTGAGCTTGTTCTTTATCTCGAATATTTATTTTTACAGTGCAATTCATAGTGCAACTTCTCTCATTCGAAGGTTTTAATTCGAATTTTCCACCAACTCGATTCTTAAAAAACCCGCTATGAAACAGTGCAGAAACCTCTAAATTTCTATATTATCAATGTAAAATGAAATTATTTTGCCACTTTAAGTGCTAAAAATACCCGCTAAATCCCTATACTAACCATATAAATTTCCTAAATTTTACCCGCTAAACTAACACTGAAAACCGCCAGGTCCAGAGGGAAAACCGCTGAATTGGCAACACTGATTACTAGGCCTATACTGGGTGTTCATTTCAAAGTGTGTCATGACGTCACTGTTGTTGGGTCACCGATTTGAAGCGAGTTTCAACTTATATGTTAGAGAAGTTGCCTATTATTTAAGGCGTTCTTCAATCTGAACTTGAGAACGTGTACGGTATAACTTGAACGTCGTAGCAACAGATGGCGGTCTCTACAGTCTGTGTGCTACCATAACCTCTTTCGAACTGTGTTTTGCGCCGGCAAGTCGTACGCAGGGTATTTGTTATCATCGGTTGCGTACGGTAACATTCCACAACACAAATCAAATGCTCCGTGTCCATGTTGACCGTCGAAGTTAATGTCAACAAATACGTAAGTAATCGTCTTAACCCTCTCCCCATATCCCGACAGTACGTATTTCCAAACAGTTCACATTCCTGCCACTACCGGCGTTACCGTACGTATCGGTACGTACTCTTCAGAATGAACGCCGTACTTGCTAGCCATCTTCTCTGCCTCTTAGGTTATACACCTGAGCTGCGGAAGTGTAGGAAGATTGAATTCTCTAGGCTCATCAGCTAGCCACATGACGGCATACAGAGAGCCAAGACACATTTTGAACTGAACACCCAGTAGTTGAGTTCACAGCACATTCTTCCAATTGTTGCCCTTTCTGCTCTAACCGCCAGTTTCATTACAGAAAGCACATTGTCGCGTTTAAACATCACGCCAGTTTCATTACAGAAAGCACATTGTCGCGTTTAAACATCACGCCAGTTTCATTACAGAAAGCACATTGCCGCGTTTAAACATCACGCCAGTTTCATTACAGAAAGCACATTGTCGCGTTTAAACATCACGCCAGTTCAGTTACAGAAAGCACATTGTCGCGTTTAAACATCACGCCAGTTTCATTACAGAAAGCACATTGTCGCGTTTAAACATCACGCCAGTTCAGTTACAGAAAGCACATTGTCGCGTTTAAACATCACGCCAGTTCAGTTACAGAAAGCACATTGTCGCGTTTAAACATCACGCCAGTTCAGTTACAGAAAGCACATTGTCGCGCCAGTCTTATTATGTAGTGAACAGTACTTTCATCAATACAAAAATCCATTTTTATTACATACATTTAGACAACTATATGTTGTAAGCCTACATATAGTGTTTTGCGACCAGTATTTATCACAAATTTAACATTCGATAACTCGAATTTTCGATAAGTCGAATTTATTTTGACATCCCCTAACGATTCGAGATATCGAGGTTCGACTGTAATTTATTTATAAATATAACACAGACGAGAGTCCAGTGAAAAGTTATGCATGAATGGAAGCACTAAATTTGTACGTTCTTCATTTCCCAGATATTTTGAAATACAGAAATGCCGCTGGTGGACCCACCTTCGTGGTTAGATAGAAAGTTCTTGGAGGCCGTTGTACGGACAAGAGTTGTGAATTATCAAGTCAGTACACTGGGATACTTCAGCGCCCTTCTCAGAGTGACACTGAAGTTGAAGAATGGAGACAAGCAATCTGTGGTGATAAAAGCTCTGACTCGGCCAGATGAAGAAGATCCCGTTTCGAAGTGCTCCAAATTTAAGAGGGAGGTTCAAATGTATGAAAGTATTTTGCCGAAGCTCACAGCTCTAGTCGACAAAGCGTGCAAAGGCAAGTATATCTTTTGAAATACAGTTTTTTTCACGATCTTGTTCTTGTTTTAAGTTTCTCATTTCTTTCGTTAAAGTGGAGAATTAGCTACGGTAGCTTTAAACCGTGCCGTTACGGTTATGACCAAATAGAACTAAAATACACAATGTCGCCAACATAAGGGCATGACGTTGGCCTGTGGCGTCGTTATAAGAAGAATTTTTTTCTCTCTACCCCTTTCGTTTTGAACATTACTGAGAGATAGCACCACTGTTAGCGACAAGGTTAGGTAGGGTTTGATGAAGAGATACATATTAGTCTAAATTAAACACCACGGGGAAACTATACTTAGAATCTGGCTGGGCGGAAAAGAAGGTCTACTGGCATTAGCTCTGCTAGATTAAATAATTAAATAATTACATTTTTGATTTATTATTATATTCTCATTAGGATTTTGTTGTTCTTTAAAAGTATTTTGAAACATACTCTCGTTAGGATTTTGTTGTTCTTTAAAATATTTTGCAATATACTCTCGTTAGGATTTTGTTGTTCTTTAAAATATTTTAAAATATACTCTCGTTAGGATTTTGTTGTTCTTTAAAATATTTTGAAATATACTCTCGTTAGGATTTTGTTGTTCTTTAAAATATTTTGAAATATACTCTCGTTAGGATTTTGTTGTTCTTTAAAATATTTTGAAATATGCTCTCGTTAGGATTTTGTTGTTCTTTAAAATATTTTGAAATATACTCTCGTTAGGATTTTGTTGTTCTCTAAAAGTATTTTGAAACATACTCTCGTTAGGATTTTGTTGTTGTTCAAAATATTTTGAAATATACTCTCGTTAGGATTTTGTTGTTCTTTAAAATATTTTTAAATATACTCTCATTAGGATTTTGTTGTTCTCTAAAAGTATTTTGAAACATACTCTCGTTAGGATTTTGTTGTTCTTTAAAATATTTTGAAATATACTCTCGTTAGGATTTTGTTGTTCTTTAAAATATTTTGAAATATACTCTCGTTAGGATTTTGTTGTTCTTTAAAATATTTTGAAATATACTCTCTTTATGATTTTGTTGTTCTTTAAAAGTATTTTGAAACATACTCTCGTTAGGATTTTGTTGTTCTTTAAAAGTACTTTGAAACATACTCTCGTTAGGATTTTGTTGTTCTTTAAAATATTTTGAAATATACTCTCGTTAGGATTTTGTTGTTCTTTAAAAGTATTTTGCAATATACTCTCGTTAGGATTTTGTTGTTCTTTAAAATATTTTGAAATATACTCTCGTTAGGATTTTGTTGTTCTTTAAAAGTATTTTGCAACATACTCTCGTTAGGATTTTGTTGTTCTTTAAAATATTTTGAAATATACTCTCGTTAGGATTTTGTTGTTCTTTAAAAGTATTTTGCAACATACTCTCGTTAGGATTTTGTTGTTCTTTAAAATATTTTGAAATATACTCTCGTTAGGGTTTTGTTGTTCTTTAAAAGTATTTTGCAATATACTCTCGTTAGGATTTTGTTGTTCTTTAAAAGTATTTTGCAATATACTCGCGTTAGGATTTTGTTGTTCTTTAAAATATTTTGAAATATAGCCTCGTTAGGATTATGTTGTTCTTTAAAACTATTTTGAAATATACTCTCGTTGGATTTTGAAATATATTCTCATTAGAAATATGTTGTTCCTTATTAATATTTTCAAATATATTAACGTTAACATTAGATACTGTTATTTTTCTTATTAACAAAGAATCTTGTGTTCGACTATGTTTTACTTTGCCCCGGCGTGTATTAGCGTAAATATTGCGAATAGATTACGAGGTTTAAATGAAGGGATAGCTAAATGACATGAGATTGTGGAATATGACAAACTTATAGAGGGTTTTATGAAGGGATAGATAAGTGACATGAGATCGAGGAATGTAAGAAGGTTAGATTAGGTTAGTTGAGGGGATAGCCAAGTGACAGAAGATTTTATTATATAAACTTCATTTACATATTATGCAGTACAAATGCTATCATATTTTATGTGGTTCACAAAGCTTATTAATTTAAACATAATATTTCATTCTATTCTCCATGTACTAATTTAAATTATATCATGTTGTATGTAATAAATAAATTTGTAATGCCCACGCCTGTGGAGTAACGGTTAGCGTGTCTGGCCGCGAAACCAGGTTGCCCGGGTTCGATTCCCGGTCGGGGCAACTTACCTGGTTGAGGTTTTTTTCCGGGGTTTTCCCTCAACCCAATATGAGCAAATGCTGGGTAACTTTCGGTACTGGACCCCGGACTCATTTCACCGGCATTATCACCTTCATCTCATTCAGACGTTAAATAACCTAAGCTGTTGATAAAGCGTCCTAAAATAACCCACTAAAATAAAAAAAAATTATTTGTAACTTTAAACGTAAACTGTTTCATTTACCTATTACTTTTATGTACGAATACTAAAATGTTATATGACGAGGTATTTTCTGTAGACAAAAAATAAAACGGGAACGCGGTCATAATTACGTAGTTAACACTTCGGTGAACATTAATCACTTTATATACTTTCGTTTATTTCAATGATATTCCCTGAACCACATTTTTTTCCCCTTTATTTTGTTGTGATAACCTATAACCTACTATAAGATCTTACTACATTTGCTTATACTCCGAAAACCTCGGACTTGACAAGTGGAGTCAATTATTTAAGAACATAGTCGCGAATTTTACTACCACCATTTCGATTGTCTTTTGTTTCACACGGCCCGGTGACTAGTGGCGAGAGTAATGGGCGCTGTCTGCATCTCCACTTGTTCCCCCTTTTTTTTTTTTTCTTTTCGTTTTTACCTTCTTCTCCCCTTCTTTATGGTCTTTCTGGTCCGATAATATCTTGTGAGATAACTTACTAGCACTAAGCTGTCAAAATGGAATGAATGAATGAATGAAGTGCATTTATTGATACACAATTATACAAACGCATGTACACAAGATCCTTCGCATGAGCCTGTACGTCCATTCGTACTAATTCGTGCTAATTCGTACATAGTTTAAATCTTCAAAGGAAACAAGAAATAATACTACTAATAATAAAATAGTAAAACAAAAGTTATTATTATTATTACTACCGTTATCATTAATTATCACAATTACAACTAATCTAACTTCATACCAAATTTCACAAAAAATAATAAAAATAAAATAAATGTAAAATATGAAAGAAAAAAAAAAAACAAACAGTGAAACATATATATAACCAATATAATTCACTTTCTTATTGAAACTGCAATAAATAATCCAAATAATAAATATGAAGGTAATACATAAAAAACATATACACACGCAATAAAAAACAAAGGGAAAAAACACAATAAATACAAAAAGAACATTATCCCCTAATTACCTCATTCGCTCAGTATTAATACTACTCGTTACAACACTAATAAATAACTCATCATCATCATCATCATCATCATCATCATCATCATCATCATCATCATCATCATCAGCCACATGGTTTAAGCCTTGTTTGGCTCGTTCCGATCTCATGAAGTATATAACATTTTAACATTTCTGAAGCCATCTTTTCCTGGGTCTACCTATGTTTCGTTTACCAGTTGGTCTGTAGTCGAATATTAATTTAGGAATACGGTCTTGAGTCATTCTTTCAACGTGTTGCTTCCATTTAGTCCTATATTCTGTGAGTTTTTCAATTAAATTGAATATATTCAGTTCTAGTCTGATGTCTTCATTGCGTTTCTTGTCTAAGAGAGTATAACCTGCTATACTCCTCAAAAATCTCATTTCTATCACCTCGATTCTTTTTTCTTCGGATTTAGTAAGAATCCAGAATTCAGAGCCATACAGCAACATAGGGACTGCCATAACTTTATAAAATTGTAATTTTGTTTCTTTGCTAGTATATTTTAAAGTTCTTTTTATTACCCCACAGAAATAAATCTTTCCCTTAATTCCTCGGCCCCCTCCCTCTCGGCCAGTTCCATCCTCAGCTCTCGAACTTGTGCCGTAAATTTTCCCACACTCTCACAGAATTTAGCGTTATTTAATATATCGTATGTTGCTAAGTGCCCCCTGCTAGATGTAATGAAGGACTCTGGCAGGAATCGTTTCCTCAGAGCTTCTGTGGCTTCACACTCCGATAAAATATGGTGTGATGTCTCGCCTCTACCGCAAAGAGGACATATTCTCGTCCCCGTTTTGTTGACGATTTTAAGTGCCCTCCAAGCTCCTAAACGAAACCATGTTAAGCCCAGTCTGCCTTCCCTGCTTCCTCCATAGAGGTATAACTCGGTTTCCCAATTTTGATCATCGAGGAATGCGGGAACAACTTAGGTGACAAGCACTGCAGTTGCTGATGCTTGTGTTTTTCCTCATGAAGGGAGGCTCCCGCCGATGGCACCTCGCTGCTTGTACTCCACCAGTGATGTGCTCGTCATAGAAGACCTAGCGCCGTTTGGTTTCAAAATCTTCGACAGACGTGAGGGGTTTTGTATGAAACGTTGCATGGTGGTCATGCGCACCTTGGCCAGGTTCCACGCGGCATCAGCTGTCCTGCACCAACAGGAGCCGGAGTCGATGGAGGCCTTCCAGAACAGCGTGTTCAGCGAACCTCTCACTCAGGCCAGACTGGGGGACTACTTTACAGGTGCGACAAACTGATCAAATTCTCAATTGTTTTTTTAGTCTCTCTATGACTTCCTTCAATTTTTTTCTTTATTTACTCTTTCTTTCTTTAATTTTTCTTTCGTTTCACATTTCTTTTGTCTTTTTCTCTTTTCAGTATTTCTTATTTACTGTTTACAGTATTTTGACGTGTAACATACAAGTCTATATTTGAACTACATGGGTTGAATAAAAAGTAATGGCAACAGTTCGATATTTCTGACATGGCTTTATTCACAGGAATACGACATTTACGTACCTTCTATATAGTCGCCCGCCCCTTATTTATTACCTTTTGCCAAATGTTTGGAAGGCGTCGTACACCATCAGCGCGTCCATCTTTGTTGATGTTCTGTATTGACCGCCCTAAAGCACGGATAAGTTCATCTCTGGTATTGTACCGGGGCCCTCGCAGTGGTTCTTTCACTTTAGTGAAAAGATCGTAATCGCATGGATCATATCGGGTGAGTACGGTGGATGTTCCAGTAGTCCGCGTTTTCATCTGCCTTGGAGGTACAGCGTGGTGCAGTATTACCCCATCAATGTCATATGCCACAATGAACATCACTTTCACATCCCTGCCTTCCCGGAACGATTTAACCCATCGTGCCACTGTGCTATATGGCAACGCTGCATCGGCATATGCTTCATGCAGTCCCTGAAAACATTCTTGTGCACTACGCCCTCGTGTCACTTCAATTTTGATCCAGGAACGTTGCTCTAGTTTTGTAAACGTGGTCTTAGGGCGCTCGCACTATCCCTATGAAAGTCAACGTTCTACACACTGCAGTAGATTGACAGAGTACTGTCGCCGCTGGCTGCACTAACTCATCTAACAGTCCTTGTTCATGTCCATACAGCTGGCAACTCTCGAACGCACCATCGTCACGTGACAGCAGTGTTGCCATTGCTTTTTATCCAACCTATGTATACAAATAGAAACAATTAAAAATTGTGGGAAGGAAATTACACTGACACCGTGAGTTCGGTCATAGTTTGTATGGGAGACCCTGTATGTGTTATTTTTCATTCCTTCATTCGCCTTCTTTTTTCTTTCCCGTTTCTTTCGTCTTTGTTTCCTTTATTAATTTATTACTGGGATTCCCAACCTTTCAAGTGAATGATGAATTTGCAAAACGACTAAGTCCCTAGAAGTAGTTTTGAGAAAATTAAAGAAAACTGTTTTTGGTCTCGATGAACCATATATTGTTACAATGTAATCTTTTATATGTAAGAGAAATAGTTTTAGTATAAAAATTCATACTTTGTACTCTTCTTCAGGTCGTAAAAAATTTAATTATCTTCAGGACATAAATTGTTCTGCAAATTAACTTCAATCCTGCTCCATAATTATTATGTTACCGACACATAAACATGTTTAACTAAATGTATTTATACCAAAATCATAAAATAACCTTATTGCAATTGTTGAATAACATTATTTTGAACAATTTTTAATCACAAGAGCACAGACCTCTGATGGAGAAAAGTATGATGTTGAAGAAATGTTTCTGAGCACTTTTTGCCATTAAGAATTTGATTAGTGTGTTGTTCTTATTTTGTCCCGGACAACTGTCGCAAAACAACCACTGTTCTTTAATATACTTGATGGGACACAGTTATTGAAATAGTGTGCAGGAGAAAATTACGTACTTCATTAAGACTTTTCTTGGCCTGTCCCTCATGGTAGATACAAAAAGACATTTCATTAGTTTTCATGTTGTGCATAGAGAAAGCCAGGACGGTAAGCTGGCGATAGTAGTACATATCCTGAACTGGTGTTTAGGCGAGCATACATTTTTCATGTAGTCAAATGTGAAGCAAGAAAATCCTCTCTCTCGATACTTAACTTGGCTACATTTTGCAATACTTTTTACTTCAGCTACCAAATTTAGTACTATTACTGAGCATATTGCTTTTCATTTTCATGCTCTGTTCTTCAAACGTTCTGTTTCATCTCTTTTTTTTTTTTCATGTTATCTATGTTTTTTTCTTTTTTTGTAAACGAATATCTGTACGTCTATTATAATTGGGGCTTGCCCTGTTATAGGCATAAATGAATAAATGAATAAATAAATAAATAAATAAATAAATTTTCTCGACTAAAGAATTACCAATGACAGCAAACAAAAATATTTTGTCAGCTGATTGTATGATTAAAGTTACATATTATGTAAGTTTCCTCAGTACTTGACAAACAAAACAACTGAAGTCCAAGACTAAAGTCCTTTTACCCCTTAACCAAACATTCTGCTGCTAAGATAAACTATACAAAATTCGTGGATTGAAGTCATTCTGCTACTAAACGATGCCCCTTGCACACAGTAACTTATCAACTCAAAACCCCCAAAATGTGGACTTAAGTCGTTTTGAAAATTCACCATTCAAGTATAATTAGACTCTTGAACTCCATGTTACTCCCTCAAAGTTTTGCATAATTTAGGCCAGTGAACATTTTCAGCTCATTATAATTTCCCATTATACGGTATTGTATTAAGCAACCTTACTAAATTTAGCCTATATTTATTTATTTATTTATTTATTTATTTATTTATTTATTTATTTATTATTTCGCTAATAATTGTAATATAAAATATAATACATACAGAAAAACTTTAGCTCGCCCCTGAAAGAGTAGAACTCGTGCTCAGGGGCGGATTCCTGAATTGAAATTAATAAGTATACAATAAAATTTGCCTTATGTCTACTATGCAATTATAGTAAATGTACAATTTTTCAATTTATATAAAATCCATACATAACTTTTTAAATTTAATACTAGAACAATTAGAATTGACAAGATTAGGATATTTAAATATAAATTTGTTATATATTCTTGGGCCTAAATTACTGCTATGATTAAATACTGTAACAGTGTTGCATTTTGGTTCAAACAATCTTAAAGAATTCATACCTTTTGTTTCATAACTATGAGAATACAATTCAAAATTATTTCGATTTTTTCATGTATGAATTTTATTAATACAATGTAATAAATTTGTCTTACGTTAAGTACATTAAAGTTTAGAAACAAATTTTGAGATGGAAAATCAATAGGTTTATGAAGACATATTTTAATTATTTTCTTCTGTAATAAATAAAGTGGATTAAAATTGGTTTAAAATAAGCTATCCCATCCTATAATTCCAGACATAATAATTAGCGATTGAAATAAAGTTAAATATATTGTGCGTAATAAACTTATTGACAAGTAATTCCTCAATAAAACAAAATAATATACTATTTTACGTAATTTATTACAAAGGTAATTAATGTGTTGGTTCCATTTTAAATGATTATCGAAAATTATGCCTAAATACTTAACTTCAGAGGACTCTTTAATAATCGGACATTTACACTGTATAAGACAACAATCAGAATTATGTAATTTAATACTTAATATAGATGTAGGAGCTTTGTTACATTTTTCAGATAATGAGAATGGAATAGTTATGGTTTTATTTTCGTTGATAGAAAGATAATTTATGTCAAACCATTTTGTTATTAATTTAAATCCATTATTTGAATTATTATATGTATCATACCAGGTTTTTCCACCAAAAAGTAAAACTGTGTCATCTGCATAAGAAAAGTGAACACCATTGTATTGTTGTAAGTCAATTTTTAATAAGGCACTAATATAATATACTAATGACTTATTAAAAATTGACTTACAACAATACAATATATTATAATATATTAATGATTTATTAATAATTGACTTACAACAATACAATACAATATAATATAATATAATATAATATAATATAATATAATATAATATAATATATTAATGCCTTATTAAAAATTGACTTACAACAATACAATATAATATAATATAGTAATGATTTATTAATAATTGACTTACAACAATACAATATAATATAATATAATATATTAATGATTTATTAAAAATTGACTTACAACGATACAATATAATATAATATATTAATGACTTATTAAAAATTGACTTACAACAATACAATATAATATAATATAGTAATGATTTATTAATAATTGACTTACAACAATACAATATAATATAATATAATATATTAATGAGTTATTAAAAATTGACTTACAACAATACAATATAATATAATATATTAATGACTTATTAAAAATTGACTTACAACAATACAATATAATATAATATATTAATGATTTATTAATAATTGACTCACAACAATACAATATAATACAATATATTAATGACTTATTAAAAATTGACTTACAACAATACAATATAATATAATATATTAATGATTTATTAATAATTGACTCACAACAATACAATATAATATAATATATTAATGACTTATTAATAATTGACTCACAACAATACAATATAATATAATATATTAATGACTTATTAAAAATTGCCTTACAACAATACAATATAATATAATATATTAATGATTTATTAATAATTGACTCACAACAATACAATATAATATATATAATATAATATATTAATGACTTACTAAAAATTGACTTACAACAATACAATATAATATAATTATTCTTCTTGAGGCATGACGAATCTCCTGGCGGACGAAGTGACAAAATGGGCGGAATTCAGTGACGAGTTAGTCAAGAAGCTACGCATCATGGCCCCTAGGATGGTGCAGCTCGCAGCCTTAGCGTCCAAGCGCGACGAGGGACGCTTCAACGTCCTGACGCACGACGACCTGTGGATCAACAATATCATGTTCCGGGGATACGATGACGTCAGACTCATAGACTTTCAGGTGTCGCACTTCACGTCGCCTGGCAACGACCTTCAGTTCTTCGTTTGTACTAGTGCAGCTGATGAAGTTAGGAAAGGTCACATTACCACACTTCTTCAGGTAAACATTAATTCATTTATTGTTTTCTGCCCAAGGGCAAGTCTTTCACTGCAAAACCCAGCATTATCCAATCTTTTCTGCCTTCCTTTTAGTCTTCACATACGATCTATATATCTTAGTGTTGTCTATTATCTAATATCTTCTTCTGCCCCGAACTCTTCTCCCGTTCACCATTCCTTCCATTGCATACATCAGTAGGCAGTTTCTTCTCAGGCAGTGATCCAGCCAATTCCTTTTTCTCTTCCTCATCAGTTTCAGCATTATTCTTTCTTTTCCCACACTTCCTAACACAACTTTATTTCTTATTCTGTTTGTCCACTTCACACGCTCCATTCTTCTCCATATCCACATTTCAAATGGTCTTATCCGCTTCTCTTCACTTCGTAGTAATATTCATGTTTCTGCCCCATACAATGCCACATTTCACACAAATCACTTCACAAGTCTCTTCCTTAGTTCTTTTTTCAGAGGTCCGCAGAAGATGCTCCTTTTTCTATTAAAAGCTTCCTTTGCCATTGTTATCATCCTTTTGACTTCCTGGCAGCAGTTCATGTTACTGCTTAAAGTACATCCCAAATATTTGAACTGTCCACTTGCTCTACTGCGTCATTTAGAATTCGCAAGTTTACCTTCTTTGTTTTTCTTCCGATAACCATGGTCTTCGTCTTGTTTTCATTTATCTTTATTCGATATTGCTTAATAAAATTGTAAAATTTGACAATATTTTGAAATGTATCTCTAAATAACAGCATCTGTTCTAAATATTAGTGAAACAAATGTGTAAAAACGTTTATATTGAGAAACCGATCATTATGTTATAATCGTTTTCCTTAGACTGATGCTTTATATCATGTTGTAATTATACAGCTCATTTTGAGGCAAAGCTTGTGTCACCTTAAAACAAACATCCTGTAGCATACTGTAACAACATTTGATTTTATTCGATAAAAACTAGTGTCACCTTAAATTGAACATTCTATATCATATTATAGCAATACACTTACATCCTGCGAAAAATTTCTTTTAATTTTAGAATAAACGCCTTCAGTATTATTAGAGAGATACTGTTGCATTTTGTGCCATATAAAGTTATTTTCATCGTCCTGTATCATATTCCACATTATGTATTTCCATTTTGTGCCAAAGTAACTAGATTAAAATGTATTATACTCTCTTACAGAAATTTTGCACGACATAAAATGATGTCATCTTAAAGCAGGTATGCTCAGAATTGTAAAAGCTCCGATTACACGGATGATGCTGCACTGCATAACACACACAGTGTACGGACTGGGCTCCTCAAATACATTGCAGCACCGCCCATGCCATCGCTCACATCCTCTTACAAATACGGATAATAAATTGAAATTGAAAAAGAAAAGAGTATACACTGTAATATTAAGTTATTACATTATTTATTATATTATATTTTATATAGTTATGATATTATTATATCATAGATAATGTTATTTTCATATACCGCCATACATTGCGGCCTATGCAACATGTAGATTCTTGAATAATTTCGAGGGAAAAATTATTCAAATCAACTTTACAGGGAGTTATACCTGAAATCTTGATTTGCATAATACACGTCACTGTTCGTTAACAGAAAACCACAATTTAAGTCACACGGAGTTAGTGTGCACTCGAAGTTGGTTGCTTGACGGTTGTCAGCCCACTTTGAGGTCTGTGGATATAGAGGGAAAAATTGGATCAGTGTCGGTTAGAATTCCCGGGTAGCTCAGTGGTAGGGCGTTGGTACGTTAAACCAAAGGTCCCGGGTTCGATACCCGGCTCCGGAACAATTTTTCCTCGAAATTATTCAAATCAACTTTACAGGGAGTTATACCTGAAATCTTGATTTGCATAATACACGTCACTGTTCGTTAACAGAAAACCACAATTTAAGTCACACGGAGTTAGTGTGCACTCGAAGTTGGTTGCTTGACGGTTGTCAGCCCACTTTGAGGTCTGTGGATATAGAGGGAAAAATTGGATCGGTGTCGGTTAGAGTTCCCGGGTAGCTCAGTGGTAGAGCGTTGGTACGTTAAACGAAAGGTCCCGGGTTCGATACCCGGCTCCGGAACAATTTTTCCTCGAAATTATTCAAATCAACTTTACAGGGAGTTATACGTGAAATCTTGATTTGCATGTAGATTCTTTTCTGCAAGTAATCGGAAATCTATTTCCAACGAATTTACTGCAATGTGCAAAAGATGTTCATCTGTTAATCGGGAACTATGTTTGGATTTTTGGATTTAGCAACCTTCATTCTCAAAAATAATTGTTCGCAACACATGTCGAGGCGAAGGTAGCTAACATAGTGGCAGCGAATAAGCTCATCTTGGGATATTTCGTTTTGTTCATTTTTAAATAAATTTCTATGCTTGTCAAGTCATATTCTCTGCATTTAATTCTGAATACTACATGACTTTGTAAATCAATTAACTTGTCCTGGAACTTCACTCACGGAGTCTACTAAATTTACTATGAAAGGATTAACAAAAAGAATAATATCATCTCCATACATCTAAAATCACTAAATCTATGTTCTGTGAATTCACATTTGAGCTGTTCCAGTACAAAGATATAATAAACTATATTTTGTTCAGGCACCATAGACCTCTTTACAAGTTCACCATTCGTGAAGGGTTTTAGTGCCTTTCTAATTCCCAACATACTACATAACTTGCTCCTAAACATAGACTCTGAATTGTCCGATTCTTTTCAATGTTTGGCCTTTCATGAAGTGCTTTCAATTCTTGAAGCTATAGTGCATCTATCACCCCTGAAAAATTATTTCATCATATCTGTTGGAATAAAATCACCAAAATAACAATAACAGTAATAATAATAATAATAATAATAATAATAATAGTAATAACAATAATAATATATATGAATGTATATGTATATGAATACATATTACAGAAAACAGCTTCCCTGTCACTTCAGCATGTTATGGATGGCAGAGCCTATAATGTCTTTTTATGTTGCTCAGTAGTATTCTTGGCAGTACCTTACAACGTAGTAAAGAGTTTACGTTTTCACTGAACGCACAACAAAAATAGTCTTCCTCCCACATTGTACGGAATGATCGTTTGCTTACAGAAGGTTTTGACTGTGTCATTGTCCCGCACTGTTCGTGCGTTTACTAAGTACTTGAACTGCCTTCTGCAGCCATCCGTCGAGCTTCGAACGGGGAACAGCACGCTCTACATTCGAAGGTTGTGATTACCAAAGCTCGGAACTTGGGGACTTGTGTCTTTGCACGTGGCTAAGCGACGGACTTCAATGTCAACAAACTCCCGCTTCCAGCACGGAGGTACTGGCAGGTCTGCTATAAAAGTGGTTTCTGGCTGAAGCAACATATTTATATTATTGTGGTAGGTTGAAACACGTAATTTTATAACATATATATATAATAAAAATAAACATCAGCAATATATCAAATTTACTGTTCTGCTCTGTACATTATATTACAGTGTATGACTACTTATATTCGATGATTTTTCGAAACCATAACTTCTTCGTCAGTGAGTTAAACATGATTTGAAACGAGAAAAACTTATTTCCACGTCACATGAAATGACGGGAACAAACTTAAAATAAATGTTTTAACTGTCACTGTTTTGTTCGATTTTCAGCAGTTGCTAGCTGATCTCTTATCTGAGAAAGATAAGTATATCCTAAATTTTTCTCGAAAATAGTTTTCAATTTGTGTGTCGCTACTAGGACAGATCCCTCTACGACTTGATCCATGGCTATGGACAAATTTTCCACCAATTTAAGGGACTGCAATGTCTTTCAATGAATGCCGTTTCCAGCCTTTAGTTTGTGTGTGGCACAACTTACAAAATATAAACTCTCCATTCGTAGAAAATAATGTATCTCCTCCGAATTTCTCCACGAAATTCTGTACCTTAAATTTAAAAAATGTATTTTCAAACTTCTATAATACCCATTCGAATAACACGTATTTTCTAATTCCTCTAACAGACCGTTTATTTGTAATTCTCTGATTGTCATTGGCTTCAACATGACACAGTTTCCTCGTCCGTAGATGTGACCACTTTCTTAGTACACACGACTGTCCTTGAGCGCTTACAGCGTGAGCTTTGTATACGTTGTACCACCTGTAACCTTACTCATGCACACGACACACAAGTCCCCAAGTTCCGAGCTTTGGTGATTACAGAACGTAATCGCGAGTCAGAGAATGAGCATACCTGTCTTAAAGTGAACGCTCTGTATTTACAGGAGTACCATTCTACGCTCTGCGAGTCGCTCATCGCCATGGATTACGATGGGAAAATATTAACCTTTAAAGAAGTAGAAGATGAATACAATCGCAGTTCTCTCTACGGATTCATCATGGCTGCTGTGTTCCTACCGGCAACACTGTGCAGACCTGGATGCGCAGTGCCTTCCTTCGACTCCGAGTGCAGTCAGATGGACGGAAATATATACGATGGTTCCAAGTTCAGGGATGTTATGAGGGCCATGTTACCAGAATTCCAAGCACAGGGGGCTTTCGAATTGGCAGAGAAGCTTCTATCTTACTCATGTGTTTAGTCTACACAAGTAAATTATATATATATTTTTAAATAAGTTGCTACGTGTAAATAGACAAAAATAAATAAAGAAATATATATTTATCAGATTTGTTATGTATTCATAGAAGTTAATTTTTAAAGAAGATTATTATTTATGCGGTATAATGTTTTTTTTTATATACTTTAAAATAATTTGTGCTGTCACGGGTTAGATTTCCAATGGAAAAGTGGAAAATAAGTTCTTCTTCATAGAAAGCAGGTACCTATGCGTTTTGTGTTTTGTGTTGGTACTTTATTCTTCTAAGTTTTGAAATAGCTCTTCTCCAACTATATTACCATGGACTCTAAATAAATAAAATAAATTATTATTATTATTATTATTATTATTATATTATATTATTTACTTAGAATATTAACGTTCAAAACAACAGCAGAAGGCCAATTACATTATATATATATATATATATATATATATATATATATATAGAGAGAGAGAGAGAGAGAGAGAAACTTGTCCGGCCTTAATTAAGGATGACCACGAGGATCCGGAAATTAATAGCAAATAAATATAATTAATTAAATATGAATATTGTTATAAAAATAAAATGTAATAATTAAGCACCATTGATTATCAATTATAAAATAAAATCTTAGAAGATGACTATAAAATTATACCTATAAATAAAAG